>NC_068397.1:31939208-31951708 GCF_023724105.1 Carassius gibelio
GCGTCCGGCATCATCTGTGATTCCCACAATGCTCCTGTGATTAGAGACAGCTTCAGTCTCATCAAACCTGCCAAAAACATGTGCAGGACACAGTTCTGTTCAAGAAAACACATTACTGTGACATTATATTCATGGCAATTAATGCCTGTAATGTTTAGAAATTCATTCTGATCACAGTCATGAACAAATTTATTAAGTATATGATTTAGAGTTGAAATGTTACCCGATCATTGAGCTTCTGAACATCCATGTCGATCCGTTATGAGTCTTTCTTTTACAGTAATTTCAAGGTTTCCTGTTGTTTTATTATGATGTGATGAAATTCAACAAACTGTGACTGGAATAATTAAACATTTGATTCACATGCAGCTCATTAAACTGGACGCAACTTCTATGTTTTTCTCCCAGTCTGGTGTTCAGGAGTCTCTGATCGTCTGATTTGGGGATTTCTTCTGGTCCAGCGGGTGAAACTGGTGCACGTTTGAGGACTCAATCCTATCCTGTGTGTAACTGAGATTAAACTGGTGAAAACCTCTGATCTCCATCTCAGCGCTCATATGAGTCTCCTCAAACATCTTCAACTATACAGGCCTGCTGATTTAATTACTACAGATACGATGATTGCTAATAAAGTTGTTCTTCTCATTTTTCACTTCTGCCCATTCAGTCAGATTATTATTCATGAATGATGAATTACTGTCAGTGAATGAATAATATGTGTCTATTGATAATCAATGCGTCTGTCATAACTCTCTCACTATAATATCCTATAAGATGTTCTCAATGTACAGTTGTTGCTTATTAATATAGAAACAGAAATGGTAAATATATTTTTTAAATGGATAAATTCATGTGAGATTAATAATGAATTTGTCTATTTGCACCCCACATCCCCCTTCCCAATTGCTGTTAGCCCCCAATAGCACTGTTTTCTGCTGTTTGGCTGTATTGTTGTTGTCATGTCTCTGCAGGAAAATAATTCTGATTCAGTGACTGATTTTCATAGTATTTATTCATCAGAACTCAGAGACAGCAGGACAATCACATGAGATCAAATCAAAAGAACAAATCAGTTTCACACATAACAGCATCTATACCTCAGAGAAAATACAGTTCAACAGAGTGAATATTGATTTGGCCGAAACACACAGTAAGTTGAATCAGGATGACAGGAAGAGGAATTTACTATTTTGTGACAAAATAAAAAATGTCACCCATCAAATAGACAATTCTAAATAAAACTTCTGTACGTGTCACTAGAGTCATCGCTCGATAATATCATGTATGATGACATGTTTGTAATGCGTTGTGTGTGAGAGGATGAAGATGAAGATGAAGAGCTTTCATTGGCTGCTGCTGGGGTTCGTCACGGTGATGCTCTGTTCTCTCTCTTATAAACACTCACGATTTCATTCTTCCTCCAGACTCCGTCATCTCTCCGGTGCTGATGCTCGTGCGCGCGCGACTTGAGCCGCCAGCTTCACCTGTTGATCCGAAGACGAAGGTGAGTAAGATCATCATCATCATCATCATAAGAGCCGCGCACGACGGTTCTTCTGGTTGTTCGGTTGAGGCGTTTGTGAGCGTCATTATATCGGTTTAAATGGTTTCTTATATGTATACAATCGCTCTTTGTCAGACACGTGATTTTGTTGTGTGTGACGTCACCGCGGCGCCATTTTTGAGGTATCGCTATTGACTGAAACAACCACGATTACAAGAATAGAAGTAAATAATAGAATAAATAACTAATATAACTACTTAGATAACTATCTAGATAATAAGTAAATATAACTCGCAAACCTGGAGAAGCAAAAGAAGATTGAGAAAAGGCCATACCGAGATAAATTCAATAAAGAAGGGACAGTTATATGGAGAAATTGTCATCCATTCATAACATAGATCCGTATGAGCTGACTGCATTAAGTTGGAGTGCTGACTCCACATTGCTACCTTCATCCTCATACTTAGACATTGTAAATTATCTTGTTTATGGTATAGTGTTGTCAAAAGACCCGGTACATCGGTACCAAGTCGGTACTAAAAATTTTTAAATGTGACGGTACCAGGTTTCTTTAAGTACCGGTATTACGGAGGTCCCGTTCAAACCCGGTTCAGCGCTATGATTTCCGCTAAGCAGAAAACGAGGACGCAACCTCGAAATCCAGTCATGAAAATGAAACTTACATTTTAATATGGACAGTCGTTGAATTTGTCAAAGTTAGCATTAATTAATCAGATCAAATCTCCGTATGGACCAGTATCTGTAAATGTTAAGCCGCAAAAGTTGTTTGAAATATGAATCTGTGTTCTGCGCGTCTCTAGGTGAATGAATGGCAGAGACGGGCGGGTTTGTTTACTACATAGACTGAAGCGCATGACGCTTGCATTAATTTCAGCATCTGAGCTTCGTGACCCGTTCTGTCATGAGACTAGATATGCAGCCTATCACACAACAAGAACGTACCATTTTACCACATTTAAGACCAACACAATCCTCCCAATTGAACACGCTAGCATTGATACCTTACAAATGGCGGCTATACCCATAATGCATTTCGTGTTCCACGAGTGTAACGTCACCTGACAATGAGCGACTGTGTATCTGACAGGTGGCAAGGATGTCGACCGGAAGTTGAAGTCGGCTGCGTGCTGCCATCTTGTAGCAGAACTTCACTTGCGTTAGCATTCCCATTGACTCCCATTCATTTTGGCGTCACTTTGACAGCGAATAACTTTACATCTGAGGCGTTTAAAGACTCCGTTTGTCCATTTTGACTCACGTTTGACTCACGCCAAAGAACTCCCCGCTCAAGCTCGCCGTCTCTGCAAGATTAACGATGGCAGTTTGCATGCACAGCTACTAGAAGATTTACATCTGTCAGACAGGTTGCTGACGTCGTCAAGCTTCACGTCAGAAACGGAAGTGCTAAAATACGCTAAAAATGGGCTTCAATTGTCTCAGTTGAGTTCCAATGGGGTCGCTGTGTCCATTTCTTTTACTGTCTATGGTATTTGATTCACTCCATCTTTCCTCTTCCTGCACTGATGGCTACACGTCACTGAAGGCTACACGGGGAAGTTGTGGCCTAATGGTTAGAGGGTTGGACTCCCAATCGAAGGGTTGTGAGTTCTAGTCTCGGGCCGGACGGAATTGTGGGTGGGGGGAGTGCATGAACTCTTTCCACCTTCAATACCACGACTTAGGTGCCCTTGAGCAAGGCATCTAACCCCCAACTGCTCCCCGGGCGCCGCAGCATAAATGATGAACACTGCTCCGGGTGTGTGCTCACAGTGTGTGTGTGTGTGTGTGTGTTCACTGCTCTGTTTGTGTGCATTTCGGATGGGTTAAATGCAGAGCACAAATTCTGAGTATGGGTCACCATACTTGGCTGAATATCACTTCACTTTCACTTTCACACTCAATCGATCAGTGTTGGGCAGTAAGTTACTTAAAAATATTACTTTTTGCAGAGACTAGTGTAACCAATAACTATTAAGATTTCAGTAATAATATTATAGTTACCACCATAAAACAGCTTAGTTACTTTTGATGCCTAAACCCCGCGAATTTAAAATCTAACAAGCAAATCAATCCAGCAGATAGTTTATTTTAATAATCTTCACGATTCGCACATACTGTACATGTGATGTCCAGTGCAGAAGGCGAGCTTGGAATATGGAAATTCAGCAGATATTGATTTTGTCAGGAAAAGAGATGATCTGGACAGTGTTGTGTTGCGGCTTTACTCTGGAATTACATCCCAGCCACATCCATCTGATCAACATGAGCTACATTATTATATTACTATTATTAAAAATCGTTTTGGAAAGTTAAACAGTTTCTAACAAACTTACATGTGATTTGATAAAGTACATAATGAAATATAACCATTATACATATCACTTAGTATATGGGTAACAGAGAAATTACAATTAGCTTCACACTACACATAACAATTAACAAGATTAATACAGCACTTCTACTTGATGTCACTGAGAGTTTGTAATAACTTCTGACTGTGATCCAGTGCAGATTTTGGTCAAATGATGAGGCAGAAATATGTTGTTGGTAACATTCTAGAAGAATTGTATGTGGAAGATACACAGTTACAGCTTCTGTGGGGCGTGAAGAAAAAGTAATGTAAGTAGTATAAATGAGTAATATATTACATTCTTTAAGTAAGCCCAGCACTGTCCATGATGCTCTCCAGCGATCTCCATTCAGTCAGTGTGCTTCTGCTCTGCTGTGAGGCTGTGATTCAGAGTCAGTTCGCTCACAAAATTATGTTAGTTGTTTTGCTTTAAATGATTAAAAATATCTGCCAATGGGGTAAGAAAAATAATCTTAATTCGAAGGCTAAACAATATATATTTTTAACCCATTGGCAAGTTTTTTTTGTTGTTGTTTTTTTAAGAAAACAGGACATAAAGTCTTGATACATCTTGACCCAGACAGCAACATAGTGTTGGATCTGGGCCAAAACTGCTTGCTGTCTGGGAATTTAAGAATGTTTAGATATTTTTACTAGAAACAAAGACAAACACTTTTTGCAGTGTAGCAGGCAGTCATGACACACTGGTATTGTGCTGGTGAGTTTTGCAAACATCACTTACATTTTCCCACAAAATGTCTATTTTACAGTCTTTGTGTGTGTTTGATTGATTTAGTGTTTATGGATCACAGATACAGTTAGACATAAAGAAGCATGAGCATTCAGAGAAGCTTAGAAAGCAGCAGGAAAACCTGGAAATGAACCGCACAGATGCTGATGAACAAGCTGAAGAAGCACAGTGCAGTTCACACTCACACGGCCGCTTACAGTCAGGGATCAGAGTGATGGGGATAGCTCTTTATACAGTAATATCCATCATTCAGAGAGAGCCAGTGTAAGAGCGCTGGACAGAGAAGGAGACCATCCCCCACAAACCCCTTCTATCCATCTCTCTCTCTCTGAGCGCTGTTGCGTGGAAACGGCTCTGAAACACAAGCAGCATCAGATGCGGCTGATATGATGCTGTTCATGTGACAAACTCATCATCACACATTCATGGAAGAAATCATCCCTGGGCTCGCTCTTTGAGGGATTCACTGGGAAATGATGATTGCAGGGTTGTTTTTCTGGTCATTTACTTACAGACACTCCTCTTCTCATCTACACAATCAGACAAAGCTTTATGATGATTAACATTTACAAACAGTAACAACAGTACTGAAATTAAAATTAAAAGATTAAATTAACCCACTGCTCTCGTTATTTTGTGCACATCCCCATCTTAATTTCTCTTTCTCCTTAATTCTTCCTGCTCAAATTATGGTAGTAATTTCCGTTTACACTGTAAACAGCCGTGATTTTGCCAAGTAAGACATGTTCCTGAATCAACATTATTGTCCAAAAATATAAACTTAACCCAATCCCTAAACCTAACCGTAATGTATTCCTAAAATCAGTGGGAAATGATGGCTGATTAACAAGAGTGTAGAAGCACCTAACCCTGATTTTAAGCCTAAAACTGATATTTCTCGAAAAGTTATATCTCAGTTCTGATTGGTTGATTGGAATGTTGTTCCAGGATCAACATGTTGTACTTGGTGAAATCACACTCAACAAACAGTCAGCAAAAGGTTTGCTCTATGAAGGCAATAATTAGCATTTTCAAAAACTGTGTACAATGAGGTGACATTATTTAACTCACCTTTCAACCATCAGTCATTAAAAGGAAATTTAAAAGTGTAAAAGCAGTAACAAATTGTTTTCAACATACCATGAATAACTCCTAAACATCCTAGCCACAGCAATATTACAGATGTGTTATTATAGTGAGATATGTCTATATTTTGTAACAATTACATTTTACAGCTTCCGTGGAAAACAAACCTGGAAAGAGGCATGAGGAACTGGGAAGAAAATGAAAGATTCTGCTGTGGAGAAGCGGTTCTCAATCCTGATCCTGCACCTGATTCAGATCAACACTCGTCAGAGACACAGGGCTGAAAACTGATCCCGGATCATCTCGCCCTGCCCTGCTGCGTGGAAGACTTGTGATTTTGTTGTGAAACTGAACAAAAGACCAACAACAAAACCCAGTCTGCCTCTCAGCACAGGGCACTGCAACACGAGAGTGTGTGTGTGTGTGTGTGTGTGTGTGTGTGTGTGTGTGTGTGAGAGAGAAAGAGAGAGAGAGAGAAAGAAAGAGTGCGTGTGAGTGTGTGTGTGTGTGTGTGAGAGAGAGAAAGAGAGAGAGAGAGAAAGAAAGAGTGCATGTGAGTGTGTGTGTGTGAGAGAGAGAGAGAGAGAGAAAGATATGGATATTATAATTCTACAGGAGACATGGAGCAGGGCAGACACCGTCACCCACTGCCCACCCAACTACAGAGAAATCATCCTACCATCACAAAAACTCAACACAGTCCGACAGGGAAGAGACTCAGGAGGACAAATAATCTGGTACAAATCAAAACTCCACAAACACATCAACACAGTGAAGCAGTGCAAATACTACACCTGGCTTAAAATCCACAAGGAACTGCTCCCATCCAGAAAAGATATATACCTGTGTGCCATATACATCCCACCATCAGAGTCCCCCTACTACAGAGAAGACACGTTCTCCATATTAGAGGAAGAGACAAGCCACTTCCAGGCCCAGGGAAATGTGCTCATCTGTGGAGACCTGAACGCAAGAACAGGACTACAGCCGGACTTCACTGACACACAAGGGAGCAAATACATCAACAACAAACTGACTGTTATTAATAACACATTCTCCCATATCCACAGAAATAACCATGATCATATAGTGAATAAGAATGGGAAAGACCTCCTGCAGCTCTGTCGAAGCCTGGGTCTGTATATCATCAACGGTAGGTTACGAGGAGACACTTTAGGAAGAGTCACATTTTGCTCACCTCCGGGGAATAGCACAGTTGACTATATGATAACAGATATAGATCCTTCATCTCTCAGATCATTCACTGTTAGAGAACTAACCCCTCTGTCCGATCACAGTCAAATCACTGTGTATCTCAAAAAGACTGAAAATAACATTAACACAAAGCCCAGTAAACTGTACAATATCAGAAAACCATACAGATGGGCCGAAAACAGCGCTGAAGAATATCAGAAAGCACTCAGCAGCCAAAAAATACAAGCACTGATAGATAACTTTCTAAATAACATCTATGCTCACACCAATGAAGGTGTCAATCTTGCGGTCAAAGATTTAAATTACATATTTGAAAAATCAGCAAAACAATCCAAATTGAAAACAAAATCTGGAAAAAATCTAATACCCAAAAATGACAAAAATTGGTTTGATCAGGACTGCCAAACTATTCGCAAACAAATGAGAACACTTTCAAATCAGAAACACAGAGATCCAAATAATACAGAGATCCGCCTTCTTTACTGTGCAACACTAAAACAATACAAACATACACTCAGAACCAAAAAAGCACAATACACCCAAAACCAACTCACAATAATTGAGAAGTCAGTCAACACAAACCAATTTTGGAATAACTGGAACAATCTGAAAAAAACTGATCATGAAGAATTGGCAATCCAAAATGGAGAAATATGGGAAAGTCATTTCCAAACACTGTTTAATAAAGTACAAACAGACAAAAACTGTAAACAAAACCAAACAATCAACCAATTGGAAAAACTAGAATTAGCAATCAAAGATAACCAAAACCCATTAGATTTCCCAATAACTGATAAAGAACTTAAAGAAAAAATCAAAAACCTCCAACTCAGAAAAGCATCTGGACCTGATGGGATATTAAATGAAATGATAAAACACACAAGCAAAAACACACAAGCAGTCAATTTCAATTGGCCATTCTAAAACTATTCAATGTGATTCTAAGTGTAGGTCACTTCCCTGACATCTGGAATCAAGGCTTGATCACACCAATCTTTAAAAACGGAGATAAATTTGATCCTAACAACTACAGAGGCATCTGTGTGAGCAGCAACCTGGGAAAGTTATTCTGTAGCATAATAAACGCTCGACTATTAGACTTCATCACCACACACAAGGTACTGAGTAGAAGTCAAATTGGATTTTTACCAAATTACCGCACATCTGACCACATCTATACATTACATACTCTAATTGAAAAACATGTCAACCAAGAAAAAGGTAAAATATATGCATGCTTTATTGACTTTAAAAAAGCTTTTGACTCAATTTGGCACCAAGGACTGTTTTACAAACTTATTGAAAGCGGCATAGGAGGTAAAACCTATGACCTTATCAAATCAATGTACACTGAAAGTAAATGTGGCGTAAAAATCGGCACCCAACGTACGAGGTATCTTTCCCAAGAGCGTGGTGTGAGACAGGGCTGCTGCTTAAGCCCAACATTATTTAACATTTACATCAATGAACTGGCAAGCAGTCTGGAGCGATCCGCAGCCCCTGGCCTCACACTACACAACTCACAGATCAAATGCCTGCTGTATGCAGACGATCTGGTTCTGCTGTCTCCCACTCAACAAGGTCTACAGCAGAACCTGGACCTGCTAGAACAATACTGCCAGACCTGGGCCCTGACAGTCAACCTGAAGAAAACCAAAATCATGATCTTCCAGAAAAGATCCAGATCCCAGGGAACACAACACACATTTACACTAGGCACTAACCCGATAACACACACATCACACTACAACTACCTGGGTCTGAAAATCACATCCACAGGAAACTTTAATCATGCTGTGAATGAACTGAGAGATAAAGCACGCAGGGCCTTCTATGCCATAAAACGGCAATGTCCTATAGAAATCCCTATTAGAATTTGGCTAAAAATATTAGAATCAGTAGTTGAGCCCATTGCACTCTATGGCAGTGAGGTGTGGGGTCCACTGACCAATCCAAATCAAGATTTCACCAAATGGGAAAAACATCCAATTGAGACCCTGCATGCAGAACTGTGTAAAAATATATTACACGTGCACCGGCACACAACAAATAACGCATGCAGGGCAGAATTAGGCAAATATCCTCTAATCGTAAAGATACAAAAAAGGGCAATTAAATTCTGGAAACATCTGAAACTCAGTGACCCCCAATCATATCATTATAAAGCCCTTCAATACCAAGAGATGAGCAAAGAAAGCAGTCCCCTCCCTCAGCTGATCCAGAGCTTCAGTACTGATGCTCCACTAACATCTACTGATGCTCTGAATCACATCAGAATCAATCAGATTACTGCACAAATCAAACAGAACTACATCACTCACTGGCAAACCCAAACAGAACAACAGAGTAAAATGCAATGCTATTTGGCTCTAAAGAGAGAGTACAGTATGGCAGAGTATCTGTACACAGTGTCAGATCAGAAACTGAGAAGCACACTGACCAGATACAGACTCAGCGGACACAAGCTGAAGATAGAGACGGGCAGACACAGAAAAACATGGCTGCCAGCGGAGCAGAGACTGTGTTCACACTGTGATCTGAATCAGATGGAAACAGAACTGCACTTCTTAACAGAATGCTCCAAATACACGGACATACGGACAGGGTTCTATGATCAAATACAGCAGATCCATCAGACATTTAAAACTCTTCCGAACCAGGAGAAACTGCCGTATCTGTTAGGAGAACACAAGAACTGCTGTGTATTTGCTGCTCAGTATGTGTCTGCCTGTCATGATGTTAGAGAAAACACTCAACCTGCCCTGACCTGATGTTTCCAGCACATGTAGATTATGTTACGCCATATTACTGTGTTGTATTACTTAGATGTATATTTTGCCTCTGTAAATCTAATACCATATTCTATTTTATTTTATTTCTAACTTATACATTCACATACACTAATTCACTTTGCACTACATGGTTAATACTTTTTATATATTTTATTATTACTATTATTCTTTTTCTTTCTGTAAATACATATGTGCACTATTTGTAAGCAGCCCAGCTGCCACTGCTTTGGCAATACAAATGTACAGTTTTTGTCATGCCAATAAAGCTCACCTAAATTGAAAATTGAAATTGAAATTGAGAGAGAGAGAGAGAGAGAGTGTGTGTTTGTGTGTGTGTGTGTGTGTGCACTTGTACAGCTATCCTCATGAGGGCCATATTTTTGTGTGTTTTAGATCATCAGTGTGAGGACAGTCTTGTTAAGTCAGGATATTTCGGCTGGTCCTCACTTTCTAAGAGCACTTTAAAAGCCTGTTTAGGGTCAGGAGCTCAAGAGTGTATTGTGTCAATGAAAGTCCTCACAAAGATAGATATACAGAGTTGTGTGTGTGACATTTTATAATAGATGAAGGCACCACTGTATTCTTTGTAATAAATTGATCATACTAAAGTAAATATTAAGTTGTAGTGAGTTAATGGCTGTAAAACAAGACAAGTGTTTGCATTTCCATTGAATCATTAAAGCACTCAATGTCTAATAAAGCAGGGTAATGAAAACATCTTCGAATCATGGTTTTAACATGAATTTGGCACTTAACTTTATACTTGTGTGCAATAACTTTTGCTGGTTAATATTTTTATATTAAAATTTAATATTGACATGTCAAAAATAATTAAACAAGAATCTTTACTTAGTTGTTTGTGTAAACACTAGTAAATTCGAAACAGACATATTTCGAAAAACATTTAAATATGTCTCATACGCATACAAACACGTTCATGCTACAGTGACTTCACACATGCCAGACGAGTTGGACATACATTCCGTGTTTACGTCGCGCTGCTCGAGTTTCGCGCAGTGCATGACGGGCAATGTAGTTCCGTGAATTCGCCGCAACGCCTGCTCACACGAACAGTCTCTATGTTTATATACTACATTTCCCACAAACCTTAGCGCGACGAGTTTGCCCGACACTTGCGACGCCCGGCGGTTAATGTAGTTCTTTGCGCGGCTCGCGCTGTGTGATGACAGAACGCGCGGACTCCATTACCCAGAGTTCCGCGCACCGGTGGTAAACCGAGCTGTCAAACAACATCGACGCCATTTCGACAAGAGCCTCAAAATGGCAGTATAATGCAAAGCGGGGATCGCTCCTCACTGAATAAGAAGCGACGCGCGCTTCTGACGCCCGCGAACACAGACGCGCTTTAACGGACACTTTGAAGACGCCCCGCGGCGACGCGATGGATATCAGCACTGCGGTGTTTAACGCGGCGAGAGACGGAAAACTGAAACTCATCCAGAAGTTGCTGAGCGACAAAAGTCCTCAGGAGCTGGAGGCGCTGGCGGAGGAGAAGACGCAGGGAGGCACGCCGCTGCTCATCGCCTCGCGCTACGGACACCTGCAGGTGGTGGAGTACCTGCTGGAGCACTGCAGGGCCGGCGTGGAGCTCGGGGGCGCCGTCAGCTTCGACGGGGAGACGATAGAAGGCGCTCCGCCGCTGTGGGCCGCCTCCGCCGCGGGGCACCTGCCGGTGGTGAAGACGCTCCTGGAGCACGGAGCCTCCGTCAACAGCACCACCCTCACCAACTCCACCCCGCTGCGGGCCGCCTGCTTCGACGGACACCTGGAGATCGTGCGCTACCTGGTGGAGCATCACGCGGACCTGGAGGTGGCCAACCGTCACGGTCACACCTGCCTGATGATCTCCTGCTACAAGGGCCACAAGGAGATCGCCCAGTTCCTGCTGGAGCACGGGGCCGACGTCAACCGGCGGAGCGTGAAGGGCAACACGGCTCTGCACGACTGCGCCGAGTCCGGCAGCCTGGAGATCCTGAAGCTGCTGCTGAAGGGTGGAGCGAGGATGGAGCGGGACGGGTACGGCATGACCCCGCTCCTCGCCGCCAGCGTCACCGGACACACCAACATCGTGGAGTACCTGCTGCACCAGCCGCGCTCCGCCCGAGAGCCCCGCATCGACGCGCTGGAGCTGCTGGGGGCCACCTTCGTGGACAAGAAGCGTGACCTGCTGGGCGGCATGCGCTACTGGAGGAGAGCCATGGAGCTGCGGCAGACGGGCGAGAAGAGCCTGGCTAAACCGGCCCCGGGGCCCCCGGTGCCCGCGTACGACTGCGCCCGCGAGGTGTGTACGCCCGAGGAGCTGGAGGCGCTGGTCACTGACCCGGACGAGATGCGCATGCAGGCGCTGCTGATCCGAGAGCGCATCCTCGGGCCCTCGCACCCCGACACCTCCTACTACATCCGCTACCGCGGGGCCGTGTACGCCGACTCGGGCGACTTCGAGCGCTGCATCCGTCTGTGGAAGTACGCTCTGGACATGCAGCAGAGACACCTGGACCCGCTCAGCCCCATGACCGCCAGCAGCTTCCTGTCCTTCGCCGAGCTCTTCTCCTTCGTGCTGCAGGACCGAGCCAAGGGCCGCGTCGCTCGGGTCAGCTTCCAGGTACAGTGACCGCTCGCCTGGTCCAAACAGCCCAGTGATGTGAGACTGGAAATGTCCAACAAGGCTTTAATCACACTGAGAGTAGAGCAACCAGCCGTACCCAGACACTGCAGGAGAGAGAACTCTGGTCCGACTGAAGCAGTGAACTGATGACACAC
>NC_068397.1:31956708-31962124 GCF_023724105.1 Carassius gibelio
AAAAATAAAAACAATACAGTACTGTAAACACAGAAAAACACAATTGTGCACGAGTGGCCTTATGGATCCTGCCGTCTGCTGGGGTCTGGCCACAGGATCTCATCCACATCACAAGCAATGTCTTCTCTCGCTAAGCATCGGGGAAACGTCTGTTCCATACAGGCATGTGGTTAGCGCTCATATACGCACCATCTCCAAGCGGATTTAGAAATGGTGAGTAAGGGGGCAAGAACAGAACTTCAAAGAGATCATGTTTGGTGAACCAGTTCTGGAGCAGAGCAGCCCGATGGAAACTAACGTTATCCCAGACATCAACAAACCTGGGCTGCTCTGCTCCATCCTGTCCAACTGCATCATGAAGTGCATCTAGAAATGTGATGATGTGTTTATTATAGGAACCCAGTTTGGTATGATGATGCAGTAGGCCTCGAAGACTTATGGCAGCACACAATGTGATATGTGCCCGGGATGAGCAAAATTGCCCTTTGGCCAATTATATAACGTCCCCATCGTCTGTTTTTGCCAAGGTTGAATCCAGCCTCATCAGTGTAAATACATTAATGAGGCTGGGCAGCTCCATCCGTGTTCAAGATTCTCTGTAACAAAACAAACAGACAAAGTGGATGGCTTTACTCAAAGCACACACTTACACTTCTACACATACAGAACCGACCCCCCCCACCACACTGAATGGATCTATGTGGTACTAATCCAGTGGTACATATTCATCTGTTACTGCACTGCACCTGTTCTTTACTGTAGATGTAAAGGACTGAAACACTTACCTGCACGTACTCATGTCGAAGTTCTTTGACCCTGACACTGTTCCTCTCAAATGGGACCCTTGTACAATTGCTTCATGGTCATGTTATGCTTTACCAAGATGCGTCTGATGGTGGTGATGCTCACACGGTTTATGTTGTTGAATACTTGCCTATCTGCAGCTGGTGGAGACGGATTGCATGGTTTGCTCTGACTAGGTTCACTTTGGCAAGTTCCTGCTGTTGGTGAACAAGTGCTGGCGTCTTCTAGCCATTCTGTAGAGAAATGCAACCACAAATTGTTCTCGTTTGCTTTTGTACAGTACTGTGTATACTGAACTATACTAGATTTACCATACACAGTACTGAAACATCTCAACACGTTATCATGGTATGTTTCACAAAACTACAGCTTTTGTTGTAAAAGGAGCATTAGCCACCCTTGAATACAACACATGTGATACAGTAATGTGATATGGTACAGTACTGTAAATACTCTAGAAACAGTCCGAGTAGAGAGTTGTAGACATACCTGTTTTCCAGTCCGAATATTCTGACACCTACTGGGATGGAGTGTGAGGCATTGATACCAGAAGTAAAAAAAATTTAATATATATATATATATATATACAGGTGCTGGGTATATAATTAGAATATCATCAAAAAGTTGATTTATATCATTAATTCCATTCAAAAAGTGAAACTTGTATATTAAATTCATTCATTACAAACAGACTGATATATTTCAAATGTTTATTTCTGTTAATTTTGATTATTGTAACTGACAACTAAGGAAAATCCCAAATTCAGTATCTCAGAAACCCTTACCCCGTCAGAGAACAGATTTTTAGAAATATTGGCCAACTAAATGTAAAAAAAATTAAAAGTATGAACATGAGAAGTATGAGCATGTACAGCACTCAGTACTTAGTTGTGTCTCTTTTGTCTGAATGACTGCAGCAATGCGGCGTGGCATGGAGTGGATCAGTCTGTGGCACTGCTCAGGTGTTATGAGAGACCAGGTTACTCTGATAGTGGCCTTCAGCTCTTCTGCATTCTTGGGTCTGGCATATCACATCTTCCTCTTTACAATACCACACAGATTCTCTCTGGGGTTAAGGTCAGGTGAGTTTGCTGGCCAATTAAGAACAGGGATACCATGGTCCTTAAACCAGGTACTGGAAGCTTTGGCACTGTGTGCAGGTGCAGAGTCCTGTTGTTAAATGAAATCTGCATCTCCATAAAGTTGGTCAGCAGCAGGAAGCAGGAAGTGCTCTAAAACTTCCTGCTATACAGCTGCGTTGACCTTTGACCTCAGAAAACACAGTGGACTAACACCAGCAGATGACATGGCACCCCAAACCATCACTGACTGTGGAAACTTTACACTGGACTCAAGCAACGTGGATTGTGTGCCTCTCCTCTAGACTCTGGGACCCTGATATATAAAAGGAAATGCTAAATGTACTTTCATCAGAGAACATAACTGTGGAGCACTCAGCAGCAGTCCAGTCCTTTCTGAAGCGAGACGCTTCTGACGCTGTGTGTTGTTCAAGAGTGTCTTGACACAAGAAATGCGAAGCTGAAACCCATGTCTTGCATACGTCTGTGTGTAGTGGTTCTTGAAGCACTGGCTCCAGCTGCAGTCCACTCTTTGTGAATCTCCCCCACATTTCTGAATGGGTTTTGTTTCACAGTCCTCTCCAGGGTGCAGTTATCTCTATTGCTTGTACACTTGTTTCTTCCACATCTTCTCCTTCCCTTCGCCTCTCTATTAATGTGCTTGGACACAGAGCTCTGTGAACAGCCAGCCTCTTTTGCAATGACCTTTTGTGTCTTGTCCTCCTTGTGCAAGGTTTCAATGATCGTCTTTTGGGTAACTGTCAGGTCAGCAGTCTTCCCCATGATTGTGTATCCTACAGAACTAGACTGAGAGACCATTTAAAGGCTTTACGGGTGTTTTGAGTTAATTATCTGATTACAGTGTGGCACCAGGTGTCTTCTATATTGAACCTTTTCACAATATTCTAATTTTCTGAGATACTGAATTTGGGATTTGGGATATGTCAGTCTGTGTGTTATGTATGAATATAATATACAAGTTTCACTTTTTGAATGGAATTTGTGAAATAAATCAACTTTTTGATGATATCTAATTATATGACCAGTACCTATATATATTACTACCACCTACCATATCTTTCTATATTTTCTTATATAAATTAGTTGCTTTGAAAAAAAAACCCCAAAAAAATCAAATAAAGAGCTTCATATCCTTTGAAAGAACTATTAAGTCCACATTTATTGCACTGACCAGAATCATGTTTCCCTATCAATTGAAGTGATTGGTTGAGGGCAAAATGACCAATTCTTAGACGAGAAATGATTGCATCTTCCTTTGTGTTGCCATAACTTATTCTAACTAAACCAACTTGTTTTTGTATTTTATACAGATGTTGACCTTTATTTCCTTTATCCCATCTCTCCTGCCACATATTTTTATAAGCGTTTTTTTAATTAAACTTTTCATTTCAGATTTACCCCAAGGTATTTCTGAATCAATAACATTATGTTTAAAGGCCTGTTTGGCTATCTTGTCAGTTCTCTAAATGGCTTAACTGAGATCTATTTGTAGCTGGCTGATTGGTGTTCAGTTTTGTAACTAAGTGTTTTCAGGTGTGTTTCATCACATCAATTCTCATTAATAAGACCGGCAATAGATTATGGTAGTCTGATATACTGCACTGCATCAGAAAAATGGCTCAAAAAGATGGAGGTAATTCAGACTCAAGCTCTAAGGATCAGCTGTGGAGCATTTAGAAGATCTCCAGTATCATCTATTCAAGTAGAGATGGGAGAAATGCCACTAGAAGTTCGTAGGAGAAAGTTAAGAATGAGATATTGGATCAATGTAAAAGGACATGATGAAAGACATCCAGTTAAAAAGGTACTGGAAACCTGTTGGGAGTATGGATATAGATATATAAGTAGTTTTGGCTGGGTAGCAAATAAGGAGGCATGAGAAACAGGTATAACTGAGATAGAGGTAGCTCCTTCTGTTGTAATTCCATCTATACCCCCACGTTATACCCAATGCCAGAAATAGACCTATTCATACATGAGGAGATACATAAGAACGAACTAGATTTGCCATTAAAAGTATTAGTTCAACAATACATTAATCAAGCATACAGCGACACGACTCAAATATTCAGAGATGGATCAAAAGATCCAGAAACAGGTAGAGCAGCTGCTGCAGTGTATATTCCTCCGTACAATATAAAATACTCAAAAGAGCAACAGATCATATATTTGTTTTTACAACAAACTGATAGCTATATAATTGGCCTTACAATGGATAGAAGAAAAGCAGCCTAACTGTAGTGTAATATGTACAGACTCATTATCAGCTCTGCAAAGTTTAGAAAGTGGAACATCTTTAGCAAGACAAGATATTTTAAATGAAACTTTACAGAAATGATATAGCATAAAGCACTTAGGTGTAAAGGTGAGTTTTTTGTGGGAACCAGCCCATGTCGGGGTTAAGGGGAATGAGGAAGCTGACAGACTGGCAAAGGAGAAAGATCCTGAGATCAATATGAGAGAACAGATGAGTAAAGCTGAAGTTAAGGGGCTGATTGGGACTGAAGTGAAAAAGAAGTGGCAGAGGATATGAGACAATGAAATAAGAGGAAGACATCTGTATAGTATACAAATGAATGTGGGGGTGGAAAGAACAACTGTTAATAACAGGAAAAGGGATGTGATAATGACAAGATTACGTATTGGGCATACAACACTGAATCAAAGTTTATATAAAATAGGTAAACATGAAACTGGTAATTGCGAAAAACGTGGATATCCAGAAACGGTAAATCATATATTACTAGAATGTAAAGCATACAATAGAGAAAGACTGGAATTAGTCCAGCCACTAAAGGATAGGGGTGTGAGAAATTATTCACTTAAGGAAATATTAGGAGAAGGAACAAATTATATAATACACGAAAAGTTATTTACATTTTTAAAGGATACCGAACTGTTAAAAAAGATATAAATTAATAAAATTAATAATAATAATTTTATTTTTCTTTATTATTATTTTGCACCAAGTATATCCAACCAATGTAGTGCTCCATACTCCAATCCAGTAGGTGGCGGACCTTTAGTTGGTTTGCCAACCGCCATTAAAACAACAGAAGAAGAAGAAGAAGAAGAATGATACCCTGAGATTACATTTTTTAACTAAGTGTCTTATGTGTGAAAAAGTGCAAAGCAGTGTTTTTGTTTAAGGTATAGTAACAACAACTTTAAGTTCTGTTACTTTGGTTTAAGCATTGTCTGTAGGGTTCAGTCACACACTTGATGTATTTTACCATACTAAACCGGGCAGGAACACTGAATCTCTTCGGAAGGCAGCTGTGGCCTAATGGTTAGAGAGTTGGACTTGTAGTCTGTAGGTAGCAGGTTTGAGTCTCGGTGCTGGCAGGAGCTGTAGGTGGAGGGAGTGAATGAACAGTGCTCTCTTCCTCCCTCAATACTCATCACTGAAGTGTGCTCGAGCAAGACGCACTGCTCCGGGTGTGTGTGTGTGTGAGTGTGTGTGTGTGTGCACTGCTCCGGCTGTGTGTGTGTGTGTGTGTGCGCACTGCTCC
>NC_068397.1:31962624-31993630 GCF_023724105.1 Carassius gibelio
CCTTCAGCAGGCCTTGGCCTGGCAGTTTGCTGTTGGGGTCGGCCGAGAGGATGGCGCCCGGGCGGAGCAGGGCATTGCAGAGGCGTTGGGCATCAGTTAGGGTGATCAGGCCACAGGAAGGTGCGTTGAAAGGCAGGATGCCCAGCACCTTGAGGATGTGCAGCTGCTCGGCATCGCATCGGGAACAGTAAACATAAAGTTCGTCACAGACAGCATTGATCTGCTGCAGAGAGAAATCTCGCAGCACTGAATTGAGTACCTGTGGCAGACAAAGACGCTTCTCGCCACCTACAACAAAGCAGGAGATGGACTCTCCTTCAAGCAGAGAATGGGTGAGCTCTGTGGAGCTGTCGCAGGGAACCAAGAGCGGGCCGCCTCCAAGGACTGGGGGAGACGGTAGGGGAGCCATGCCAGCAGGAGAGGCGCAGTCCTGCGCAGATTTTGCTGAGAAGGCAGCAGGACCTCCCAGTGAGCTCTGGCTGCTCAGCGTGAACTGTGCTAGAGTGTGCTTGAGGCCCGCGCTGAGATCTAAAGCCTTGGAAGCCCCCACAATGTGAAATTCTCTTTCCTCAATGTCCATTTCTGAGCTGCCATGTTCCTCGCGCTCCTTCTTGACCTTCGGGGGCTTGGGGACGCTCTCCAGACTGTGTCGTTTCAGGTGCATCTCCGCCATTACCCGCTTTTTGATTGGTGCATCCTCCAGTCGCTCCCTGTACAGCCGCTTCATGTTGCCTTTGAACGACGTCAGGTCTTTGAAAGCGGTTTTCAGACTCGTCTGAGGGCTGGCCATGTCTGTACACAGATGATTGGTCTTTCTTGGGTTGAAAATATTTCAAACAGGACACTTCTGAGTTGGTCTTTCTTTCCTCACAGTGTTAAAGGTTGCAAATCCTTTTACGTCCAGCTTCATGCATGATGGTGACAGAATTAATGATCTGATGAGCTTCCTGTGAAGGAAAGTTTAAAGTTTTCATAAAGTTTAAATTGTTAAACACAGATAGCAGTAAATGGCTTAGACAATTTTTTTTTTTTTTGAAAAACAACGAATCAGAATGTGAAGCCACACAAATGGGCATGAAAAGATTGTCTAGGCAATAAAAAGCATCTAGAACAGTTTTTGTGTTGGGGCCAGAGCTACAAAATTTTTCACCTCAATCAGGATAATCTAATTCGAGAGCAATCGATCTAAAGACAGTTTCCCGGTGGTTTAGTACGCTTTTTTTCTCCCATTGACAGCATGCCGAATCTGTCAACGTGTCAATGCACTAACAACGTCGGTTTAACACAAAGATAACCAACAGCAACCGTAACTAACAGCGAACAGCCATTTAGTCCTGTCCAACCACAGCAGGCTTGAGATAAGATGTAATAACTGTACATAACCACCACATCTATGAAAAGATCAAGCACACGAGCCATCTGTAATAGAGGAAAAGCTGACTGAATAATTTGATCGCAAAAGCCCGACATTGACGGAAACGGAATTTCCGATTATGAATATGAAGGCAAAATGAGAGATCACAGCACCAAAATCAGCGCATGCCAGTGAGGTCTCGGCTAAAACCAAAATGAATCGCGTTTAATTCGTAATTCACAACATGCGCCTCTGTTCCACGAACGCTAAACGACGCACACATGCACACTGGCCAAATTTAACACGGTCCCAAAATGCAAGTTCCTCGAAATAAAACGAGATTTTCGCCCTGGTTACGCTTTACAAAATTTGTATGACCGTTCGGATAGACTGACCCTGACTGCAAACGTCGTTTCCTCGTAAAATAACCATTTTCTGACAAATGCTGTCTATTTTTAACCCTGAGCGACAGTGTAGATCTTTTTACCCCGCAAGGGCACCGCGGCTCTGTCCCCGTCTCTATCCGTCTCTCCCCTCTCGTTCTCTGGGCACAGATGCGCTGAGCGCCCGCGGTGTGACAATCCCCATCACAGCGAAGGGAGACCCTCAACATAACTACAGAAAAATCACCCACATATATTAAATCCAAAATATGCCAAAACGACAGCGAAAGCTTGGATTTTAATCCCATTTTCTGTGACTTTATACGGCAGTGAATCATTTGCCAAATTATTTAACGTTAGACTGACTGAATGAAACCGGACCCACCAAAAATGTTAAATAGCTATCGTCACAAATGCGTTTCTGTCTTTTTATTTTTAATATTAAAAGTAATACACATAATGTTGATCAGGCTGAGAATTAAAAATCAAGAACCAGATCATAAGAGCACGACGATACATCTCTTAAATATTAACGTTAAGCAATACGTTCCTTTTAAATGGCACATCACAACACATATCCCACAGATTCACACGCTACATTTAACCAACTTACCATGGCTTAATAAGAGCACCTAAACCGGTTTTACATCTAAATCTGGCTCGCTCGTACAGACAGCTTTAGCAGTGTGGCTAGAACATTTAAACCCTTTAGCACGCGCTAACCGAGCTAACGCTTCAAATCCCGTTCCGAGCTCTTAGGACATCACATAACCATTGAAAATAATCACAAAAGATTTAAAAACACACAGGGCATCTGTTGAACCGTTTAGTAAATGCACAGAGTGTATAAGATAGCTTGTTAAAGCTTTTTTTTAAGGAACTTACCTCAGGACGATCGCTCCTGGTCCGCTGTCTCTCTCTGTCTGACCGTCAACAACACGCGCACAGACTGAAAGCCTTCAGACAGCGCGAGCGTAACGTCACGGCGGATGTCGCGCGGGCGTGTCTGTCTGTCTGTCTGTCTGTCTGTCTGTCTGTCTGTCTGTCTGTCTGTCTGTCTGCCGTCCTCCCCCAATGTCTTGTGAAGTTCAGACTTGTAAGACTTCAAGTATATAAAGCTATCATTAAATGCATGTAGAGGCATCTGTTTTCACACGGGATCAATTAATGGAAGTTTTGTTTAAACACGTTTCGATACATTTACATTCATGTTACATTTAGCCATTTAGCAGACGCTTTTATCGTAAACGGCTTACAAATAAGGACAACAGAAGCCATCAAAACCAACAAAAGAGCAATAATATGCAAGTTCTATGACAAGTCTTGGTTAGCCTAACTATATTATTATGAGCAATAAAAGCCTAATGTAACAAATGATATAGGCTACTCAAAGAGAAATCACATATGCAGACTTTTTTCATAATTTGTCTAAAGATTCAATAAACTGTTCCATTTGAAAAATTAATATTTTTATGACTATTACTTAATATTTCAAGCTTGACCTAAATGTCTTGATTATAGCTGTCCTGTCTCTTCTCTTGCTCAACTTCCAGTTTCTTTTGAAGCAGCAGATATCCTGTTCTCTGGAAACGTAATTTTTTCCTTTAAGTATTTTGTTTGCATGTATAAGGGAGGTTTTGTCTACATCGGATTCATGGTCATTCTTTTGGCCTATCAAGGGGGAATCATATGCTAAATTTGAATCACTTTGTGGTGACAGAAAGGAGTGAATAGAAATTAAAATGTCATTGCAGCCATTTCCCAGTTATGCTATGATTTAGCATGATTTATGATGAATAGCGAAGGGCTGCATGAGCAGATGTCTGTAAATGTTTCACAAATAATTAATCATCTGAATGAAATTCCATTCATCTTAAACTTCACACTTTTTTGTATATGCTTGAGCAATGACTTAAAAACATGAAAACATAAAAACGTGTCTGTTATTTTTGTTTGCCTTTGTTTTATATTTTCAGTTTTTATTTAATTTTTTTGTAATTTTGTCATGTTTTTTGTCATTTTTATTTGCAGACAGTCAGTATTTTTTATGTCTATTTAATTTTTAATTTTTATCCATGGTAATTTTATTGTTTCAACTTACATAATTTATTTCCTTAGGCAACATTTATAATTCTTTTTAGTTTAAGTTTTTCATCTAATATTTATTTCATTTGAATTCAGCTTCATTTAAATTAACAAATTTTAGACTAAAAAACAGATTCAACAGATTTTTCATCTTGTGCTGTAGAAGTAGAAGCTTAAAAAGAACATTATCAGATATGATGTCTGAACTGACCTAATTATAAATCGCCCAGACATGTTTATGGACATTAGTTTGACTTACTGTTATGCTAGTACAAATGTTGTGGAGGCTTTTGCCAAGGACATTAAGTAGAACATTCTCTGCAGCTGAGTAATGGCCTGGAGCCAATCCAGGAGTTTGTTAGGTCCATGGGGCTTCCACCATCCAATGGGCTTCTTTTTTTCAATGAAGCCATGATGGGGTGCTGGGAACACCTTTGGTTCAGTGTGAGCCATTTGTTAGGTGACATTTAAATGTTAAATGGGTGAGGCAGAGCTATGAGGGCCTGAATTCAACAGCCCATTCACAAACACCAACTTCATTAACACTTTTAAAGGCTTCTCCACCACACTGACCCAGGTCATGTTCAGGCAAGACAGGTCTGTGAAGATTTGAATAGTTTTGATGTGCTTCAAGGTGTTGTGTTTTTGTTTAGACTGAATACTCACACAAAAGAGCAAGAAGTTACATTGACACCTGCCTTGGAAAATCTAACATTTAAAACATTAAAATCTGCATTTGCATTTGCCAGAATAACACCAAAAGTCTGATCTGAACCATGCAGGCTTGAGGATTACATTACATTACATTTAATCATTTAGCAGACGCTTTTATCCAAAGCGACTTACAAATGAGAACAATAGAAACAGTCAGGTCAACAAGAGAACAACAACAGTATACAGGTACCATGACAAGTCTCAGTTAGTCTAGTACAGAACGCATAGCCATGTTTATTTTTTTTTTTTTTTTATTCTTTTAAATAAATAAATTAAAAGACGTTTATACGTATATACACAAACCCGATTCCAAAAAAGTAGGGACACTGTTCAAATTATGAGTAAAAAAGAAATGGAATAATTTACAAATCTCATAAACTTATATTTTATTCACAATATAATATAGATAACATACCAAATGTTGAAAGTTAGACATTTTGAAATGACTTGTCAAAAATTAGCTCATTTTGGATTTCATGAGAGCTACACATTCCAAAAAAGTTGGGACAAGTAGCAACAAGAGCCCGGAAAAGTTAAATGTACATATAAGGAACAGCTGAAGGACCAATCTGCAACTTATTAGTTCAACTGGCAACATGATTGGGTATAAAAAGAGCCTCTCAGAGTGACAGTGTCTCTCAGAAGTCAAGATGGGTAGAGGATCACCAATTCCCCCAATGCTGCGGCGAAAAATAGTGGAGCAGTATCAGAAAGGAGTTTCTCAGAAAAACTGCAAAGAGTTTGAAGTTATCATCATCTTCAGTGCATAATATCATCCAAAGATTCAGAGAATCTATAACAATCTCTGTGCTTAAGGGTTAAGGCCGGAAAACCATACTTGATGCCCATGATCTGCGGACCCTTAGATGGCACTGCATCACATACAGGAATGCTACTGTAATTGAAATCACAACATGGGCTCAGGAATACTTCCAGAAAATATTGTTCGCAGTTGCCGGCTAAAACTCTATAGGCCAAAAAAGAAACCATTAACATGATCCAGAAGCGCAGGAGTTTTCTCTGGACCAAGGCTCATTTAAAATGGACTGTGGCAAAATGGAAAACTGTTCTGTGGTTAGACGAATCAAAGTTCTTTTTGGAAAACTGGGACGCTATATTATCCAGACTAAAGAGGACAAGGACAACCCAAGTTGTTATCAGTGCTCAGTTCAGAAGTCTGCATCTCTGATGGTACGGGGTTGCATAAGTGCGTGTGGCATGGGCAGCTTACACATCTGGAAAGACCCCGTCAATGCTGAAAGGTATATCCAAGTTCTAGAACAACATATGCTCCCATCCAGACGTCGTCTCTTTCAGGGAATACCTTGCATTTTCCAACATGACAATGCCAGACCACATACTGCATCAGTTACAACATCATGGCTGCGTAGAAGAAGGATCTGGGTAGTGAAATGGCCAGCCTGCAGTCCAGATCTTTCACTCATAGAAAACATTTAGCGCATCATAAAGAGGAAGATGCGACAGAGAAGACCTAAGACAGCAACTAGAAGCCTGTATTAGACAAGAATGGGACAACGTTCCTATTCCTAAACTTGAGCAACTTGTCTCCTCAGTCCCCAGACGTTTGCAGACTGTTATAAAAAGAAGAGGGGATGCCACACAGTGGTAAACATGACCTTGTCCCAACTTTTTTGAGATGTGTTGATGCCATGAAATTTAAAAACAACTTATTTTTCCCCTAAAATTATACATTTTCTCAGTTTAAATATTTGATATGTCATCTATGTTGTATTCTGAATAAAATATTGAAATGTGAAACTTCCACATTCTGTTTTTATTCAAAATTTGTACAGTGTCCCAACTTTTTTGGAATCGGGTTTATATATGTATACACATATTCTTATGTATATATACTACTTAATAACATACTATTTTATTATATAAATATATTTTATTCATTAATTTATTGGTCTTAAATCTTTGAAAAAAACAAAACAAAAAACTTGTCTGTAACCCACTTTTATCCCTAGCTGTGATATGAACATGACTGACATCATTTGATAGTTGGGTAAAAACTTCTTTTTTTATGAGATCAATGTCACCAGTCTGTGTGAGGTTTTATGCACCAATGATCAAGGATCATTTCAGTGGCGTTTTCACCATTCGCTGCAGATAGCAAGGTCAGCAGATGTATTATGAAAGCAGGTGCGCCCACACACACAGTGGGCTGAGCCTGAACTCCACACAGAGCATTGATTTTTTTTCCAGAGGGTAATAACATCATCCCGGTATTGTGAGGAGTAATTTAAACTTAATATGGGTAATTACTCCCCAATAGTTGATAGTTCATTTAAAGCTTGACATAATGCTGTTTGCGTGCAGGAGAATGAAGGGTAAAGAATGCCAGGAAAATGGATTAAGCGCTGATGGGCCACACAGTTAGTCAGGCGGCTGTCTTCATTACAGACTATGGGACTAAGCCCTAAGCACCCCCCTGAGGATGTAGTTTCAGAGAAAATCTATATAGAAATGCATCATCCGACAGCAAGACAAACAAACGCTTATCGCCAACACTACTGTTACAAGGCAGACTTGTACTAGCTGCTCTAAAAAGGTGTTTCGGCTGTTGTTTAAACAGACTATCTAAAGGAAACACACCTGGCTCTCCTTCTCTAATTAAGGATTCAGAATGGTAGATGTATTTTGTGTAAATACAATGTAAAAAATTACTTTGCAAGTCTTTTAGTTAAAATTCACATTCACTGTTACTTACTCAGGTACTTAGTTATTTTCATTTAGTGTTTGTTCTAAACAACTAAAACTAAAACTGAAATAAAAAGTAATAAAATCTATAGACATTAATGCTGAAAACACAAAATGACAAACACTATTTTTAAAGGAAACTGATTAAAAAAAAACAACAACAACACTGTTTACTTGCCATTTAAAAAAAATGTTTTTTGGTGTGTGTGTGTAATTTACAAGCAATTTTTAGAATGGCCACTTCTTTTTAGTGTACAAAGAATTTTAAGACGTTGGTGCTTCTAACAAAAATGGAATCACACATACAATATGCAATACAAAAGCTTAAAAAAAAAAAAAAAAAAAAAAAACAGTACCTCTATCTGTTCTCCACCACTAACCAAACAAGGTCAGAGTTAGAGGGCAACCCTGCTCTGTTGTCCTCAGGGAATCATGTGCCCTGCTCTCATGAGAAAGAGGACACAGAGACAATGTCACAGAGCACAGTCTGGTGGAGAAAAATATTCACATTCATCCTTCCTCACCGATTTATAGTAATGGCCAAAGTCATACAAGGTTTCACCAGCAGTGTCAAAGCCAGACGCATGAGGCAAGGGCCTCAACCACCTGGCCAACAAGATGCAGCTCCACACACAGGCATGTTAAACATATGTTTATTTAAATCACAGGAAGTGGATTTACGTTTTTTTTTTTTACATCTGAAGTCAGATTATGGATGCATGGAGGCCACCAGTTCACATCACTGTGTTACATTTTTAACATATCAGATAAAAAAAGATTACTATTTGATGTAGAGGTTGAAGCACAAAGAAATTTACAGCAATGGTGTTATGTAGGAACATCATTTGTTTAGTCTACAAATGCGTATGATGTCACTTGTAAGATTGGTACTGAGATTAAATATGAAACTAGATATATTGTATGCATCACTGTATACATAACGAACTAGCTCAAGATGACAAATGTTCACTTTCTTAATCATTATGATACTACGGTTACAATTTTTTTTTTATTGTTTTATTAAACAGACAATTCATTAGATAAAACACACTGTTGTTTTTAGGGAGTTATTAATTTCATGCAATACTATTTGCACAGGAAATTCATTACAAATACAAGATATGAATTGTATCCAATCACAACAAAACAAACTGCTGACACTTGAGAGGTTTTGAGTTTTCCTTAAATATTTTAATTTGGGGTTAACAAAAAGTCGTACAGTTTATTCCAGTCAGTTGATAGTGTTTTTCAGAACATCCAAAGAAAAGAAAAAAAAAAAAGGTCCACTTCATCCCCCTGATGCTTCTTTAAAGCATATTAGCACAGTATACTTTTTTTCTGGGAATGCATTGAGGACTTTAAGCGATTCAATCATTTTAACCCTGGGTTGCTAACGAGCTCCTCGCAGCTCGAAACCAGTGTGAACATCTGTGAAAATATAAGCGAGTTGATACGTGCATGGTGAGGAATGAGAGCGGGTGCTGCTGTGTTTAATGTCATCATTTGGTCACTATTTTCAAAGGGTCCTTTCAGTGCAACACACACAAACAAACAATAATGCGTCCAGACATGATCTGTTTTCAAAACGCTCCACCTGAAGAGCTGGGAGCCACTGATGGGGCCGTGAACGGTAAACACAATCCAGGGCCCCTTACTACATCAAGGATCTGATCTGACTAGAAATCTCCCTAAGGGTCCAAATTAACACACACACAGACAAAAGCTTTTCCGTGACTGTAATGAGAAACAACAAACTCACGTGCATTGATGCTCAGTGTAAAAAGTAAATAAACGGAATATCATAACCAGAAAAACAAGGCATCACATTTAACACAAAAAGCAAGAAATAAAGAAAAAAGTGAGAAGTACTTTACACATGCAGCAATTGAAGAGTAAAAACACACTTTTACCTCGTCTCTATGGAGAGCACTGACAGGAACATACTCACTTTAGTGTCTTATTTTGGTCCTGTGTTGAAGAAAGCTGTTGTATTTCACGTCTATTTTCTCCCTCCTTCCCCTCTCGATACAGAAAACTTCTCCATTCACAGTTTGTCAGGATTTACAACAGTGTTCATTAGTGTTCCCTGCTCCATTCTTACAAGTTTGATACCCACTTTGATCTCATGTGAGGCCACATGCCCAATCATCGTAAAACAACTTCTTGATTCAATACACTGTGCACATTCTATATAGACGACAGTATTCTTAAATAAAAAATAACAATAAAACAAAGTATAAAGTTTTTCTTCCTTACGCTACACTTTTTTTTTTCCGAGGAGAGGCAGAACAGATAATCAGAAGTCTTCAAGAATATCCCATGTGGTATAGAGTTTAAAAATGGCTTACTATATATGCTCAATGGATTCTCTTTAATATATACAAATAAAATGTGGATCAGACATCATAAGCATTATGAGGTCCTGTGTACCGTCACAGTCAGTCTTAGTTTGCAGAGTGTTCAGTTACCCAAAACTGGCATTCCAATTACGCTGGTCGACGCACAAAGACACCGATAAATTTCATCAGTGCTGATTTACATGATACAAAAATAAACAAGAAAAAAATGGACTTAAGGACTAGTGGAAAGTGAAAGAGGTTTGGCAAAGTTAATGATTCATCTGGTCCCAACAAAATGAAGTCAGGTTGTTGTTTCCTTTCTGATTGTATGCGACCATGCAAATAAAGGCAGCGATGATATGCACGTAACAGAAACAGGCAGGCCGTTCACACACACTCCTCCGCCGACATCAGCAGAGGGTTGATGTACTCAAAGCCCTCAAACTCAGACTGGTCGATCTTTTTTACAGCATCACTGGGAGGGAGACAAAGACACAATCAATCAGCATTAACTCACTACGGCTTTCAAACAGACCTCAGGCTGTAAAACATATTCCTGGAAAACAGGGATATATGGAAACGAGGGAATCCTGTATAGCGTGTCAGCAGGGGTTGTAAATTTGATATTACTTCCTGATGATGCCTGCATTGCTGTGGTAAAGATCTGAAGCAGATTAATGGTGCCTGAGGTCTGAGGCGTGACACAGACAGATACACATGAACAGACACTCACTCATCGTCAGGCGTGAGCTGAATGGGCTCATTGGTGAACTGGGCATCAAAGTTATCCAACCCAAACTCCCCGGAGATGTTGGGCTTGAAGGGTGGAACCACTTGCTTCTGCTCCATCTGAAATACAGTTAACATGAGTCAATTAATGACTACGACTGTGTCATAAAGTAGTCTCACTCTTCAGCACGCAGGGCTCATATTAAATACGGAGTACTAACCAGATATCACATATGGCATTAGTTTTAAAAGAATGGAAAGGGTACTATTAAAAAAAGTTATAAAAAAAGCTCATCAAGGCTGCATTTATTTGATAGAAAATACAGTTAAAACAGTATTATTGTGAAATATTACTGCAATTTAACAGCTTTCGGTTTTAAAATAATTTACACATAATTTATTCCTGTGATGGCAAAGCTGAATTTTCCTCAGAACTAACTAGTCTTTAGTGTCACGAAAGAAATAATTCTAATATGTTCTATTATGTCAATATTGAAAACAGTTTGAATAATATTTTTTGGGACCCTAGAAACTTTTTTTTTTCAGGATTCTTTGAGGAATAAAAAGCTAAAAAGAACAGCAGTTATATAAAAACAGCAATCTTTTGTAACAATATGACTGTTCAAACGTTTGGGGTCGGTATGTTTTTTTCTTCTTCTTGTTTTCTCCAAAAACCACTGAAGAGTAATCTCAGCAAAGACTCATTATTATATTTAGGCAAACCGATGCTTTCCAGGGTTTGTTCAGTGCTGCTATTAGTTTGGCCTTCTCAGGGCTGCAAGGTCAGGATCTTCTCCCCCTGCAGGCCGACTCGGGCACTGCATCCTGTCAGAGTGGAAAATGTAACCTGAGCCCTTCAAACTGTCTAACCGCCTGTGTGTGTTCACCCAGACCAAACAGGGACAAGAGGTCACTGTGTTCGTCTGAGTCTCGTCTGCTGGTTTGACATCATTTAAACCTGCCTCACACATGATACAGTTCACTCTCACAACCTCACACCAGAAAAATCAATGATTTGACACCTTACCGCCTTCATTAAATCACTGGCCTTACACATGATAGTCCATGTCATGATGCAACCATGAACTACCAAAAGGGTCACTTCTCGTCTGCTAGATTATGTAGAGTACTTGATAAGAATTCATAAAATGAATGTAAAAATATGTAGATTGCTATCCAGTGATTATTTTAAAATTGCAAAGAAATGGTTTACACATTTCATTTTATTTTATAATCATTTAGGTCATATTCATGCAATTTTAAACCTTTATGCTGTATATTACTTTCTTATTGATGATGAACATAACAATAAACTAGTAATTAGGGATGCACCGAAATGAAAATTCTTGGCCGAAACCGAAAACCGAAAAAGAGAAAACCAAGGCCGAAAACCGAAACCGAAACACCGAAATAAATTATGCCAATTATTAGTACCATTGCATTTATTGCTATGACAGTGTACTAACTACTAAAATTAAGACATTGCAATTGCATAAATTAATATTAAAGTTTCAAAGATAATTACAATTACATAACTTATTTAAAAAAAACATGAAAAAACTTAATTACAAATGATGCAAATATTTATTAAGCACATTGCAACAATGCACAGTATAAAATAAAATTCAAACAAAAAATTTATCCCACTAATGTGTATATTTAATAATAATGTACAGGCCTACTGGCCTGCAGAAAGGTTTTAAAATGAACAGTTCTCTCATAAAAACAAAGTGCATTTAGGTGAAGTGCATTTGAAATTTTTCTATGTAGGACTAGAAAGTGCATTACTTCTCCAGTTGGCAAGACTGTTATCACTTCTGGGGATGGGGACTTAAGACAGATAACCATCTAGCTGTTGAGCAGTTGAGCTTGTCATCTGCCTGACATTTGAGACATATTTGAGAGAGTGTATTTAAATAGGACCAGGGCATAAATAAACATTTTTATCAAATTAAAGCAGAAATCTAGCAGAAAATCTAGCATAAATATGGCTACAATCTGATATTATGTATGTATATATGTTTGTGTGTGTGTGTGTGTGTAGTAGCCTAAGAACAAAATAGCCAACATATTATTATTATTTGAGGCACTTTCTTGCAGAATTCTACTGAACATATCAGACAACGATGGTGCATGCCACTCATCTGGTGCAGAGACCAGTCTTTTTTTTCTGCGCTCTGATCTGTCTCCTGCGCTTGGCTCTTCTCCGTCTCCACGCGGGTTCTCCGCATCCAGCGCGGCCTGGATCATTTCTCGTGCGCGCTGCCTTATTTCCGCATCCAAGTAATGGTTTTATAACGCGGATCAAGCACATTCGCGATGAAGTGCAGAGGATCCGAAAAGATCTCAGTGAGACGTGTGCTAACAGACTCTATAAGACTGTACTTTTCTTTGTTTTCACTTCGTGGTCCGTCTTAATCTCTTTGTTAGGAGACGTTTTAGTGCTGCGAATAATGGAATACGAAGAGAGAGAATGTTCTCACTGGTGTTAAGTGAATGTCGCGTGGAGCTCGTGGTCTGCGCTTTGCAGGTGCACGTGCAGGTCGCGGTTTTTGTTTGCGTCATCACAACATTTCGGCCGTGTTGTTTCGGTGATAAAAGTCTATCGGCCGAAAAGCGAAAAGGCCATTTTCGGCCGAAAATTTTCGGTTGCCGAAATTTCGGTGCATCCCTACTAGTAATATTGTAGAACCACATCCTAAAGACATTTGAAACATTGCATATATATATATATATAAAACAGCAGGTGTGGAAAAAATACAGGTGTAAATATTGACTACTGTTAAAGCTGACGTTTCTTAAATGATATCTGAAGTGGTAATAGTGCTAACGTCAAATTACATGAATGAGTAATCAAATGGATGGTTACTCAAGGTCATAAACAGCACTAAATAGTTCTTCAGGCTCCAGTCCTCTGTTTAGTTTCACTAGCATCAGGCTACAGCGAATGACTCATGCTTCCGCTGCGGGCTCAAGTCAAAACATCCAATAAGTCAGATAAAGGAAACGGAGATAGCAGTGACTCACAAGATCCCAGTCTACATTTCGGAAAAAAGGATGGGCCATGATGTCTGCAAAGCCTGTCTGAGGGTGACATCCGAGGCGTTCCTTTGGCTCCTACAAAAGTAGAGAGTGTTTAGAGTTCACAAAAGAGGTTTAGAACAATAATTATGACAGCTCTATAACAGCTCCATGTGACAAAAGGATATTAATATTGATCTGTCTGGCCTGCTTTACCTTGTTGAGGAAACCCTTTAGCACGCTAGCGGCTTTAACCGATAACGATCTGGGAATTCTTATCTGCTTCTCCAAAATTACTGCAAAGGAGGGAGAGAAAAAAATGAATGGAATATACTGAGACATTGAATTGTTTTTTGAAAGTATGCTTGTTGTCACGTACCTTGGAAAAGATAATCTTCTGTGTTTTGGTCTGGGTTATCAGAGCTGCCTACTATGTCAAAAGGTGACCTCCCAGCCATCATCTCAAACATCAGGACGCCCAGTGCCCACCAGTCCACACTAAAACCTGTAAAGAAAACATGCAAACACAAAGGTGAACATGTATCATCGTGAGCCTCTAAAATGGGAAGCTTAGCACTGACATAAACTCAAAAAAGTAGATACTAATAGCAATTAATGGATTAAGCACTCTGCACTAGCGCACATAGTTGTCAACTGAACGTCTTTGTGAAGAGGTTTGTCTGTGTGTGAACTGTGCTTACCGTAGTCTTCTCCTCTCAGAATCTCAGGTGCGATGTAATTTGGGGTTCCACAGAAAGTGCTGGTTGTGTCTCCTGGTCTCAGTCCCTCCTGCAAAAGTGATGAATATTGAAACCAAAGAAACACTCAGGTACACAATACGACAATTGCCTGAAATTTTTTTTTTTTTTTTTTTGAGAGAGCCAGTGGCTATATTTTAGAGTCTACAAACATGGGATTTCTATCAGATATCTCACAATATTAATGGTAGTAAATAAAATATGCATAATTTCTGCAAGTTATTTATTTTACATAATATTTACTAAAATAATCATAAAATAAAAATTTGAAAAGTAATATTTAAAACAAAGAGACTGGTGAACTAAACCATAAGGAGCCTTTAATATATAGCCTCTTTGCACTCAAGTGCACAAATAACTTGCCGGCAAAAATATTGACCATGTGTTGGGAAACATATCAAGCTTTTAGTAGATATATTTCTCATCTCAAATAACCTATTTTTGCTGCAGTCCAGCATGCAAAGACCGAGATGCCAGAAAGGGTGTCCTGTTTGTTCTCTTTATTTTACAAAAGCACAACATCTTGTTGATATTGTGTGCTTATATAAATAAAAATAGCTTCCACACTCTACACAAACTCTTGCATGTATAATAAAGTGCACCTAATAAAGCACATTTATCTAGGTTAACATTAGAGCAAACGGCCGTGTAAAGTTCCTACTACTCAAATGTTTCAATGATAAAGCCATATTTGAGGTTGATGAATGACAGGCAAACGTTTATATGATATTCAGCTATATTCTTGTCAGCAGATATGGCTTAATCAAAATGGCACTTAATCAACTGAGACAAGGAACATATTCAGACGTACCTTACACATGCCATAATCGGTGAGTTTGATGTGTCCCTCTGATTCCAGCAGAACATTGTCCAGCTTCAGGTCCCTGTAAATAATGCCACGCTCATGGAGGTAGTTCAAGGCAAGACTGATCTCTGCTGAGTAAAACCTGCCAGTAGAAAGAACAAGAGAAACAGTTAGTGACCTCATTTGTGTTTCTGTTCCTGTGGTGTTTCATTCAGACTGAAGTCAACTCCAACCCTGCTCAGGCTGTTCATTAACACTGAACCATGACTGATAGACAGCTCACATCCTCATACCTGGCATGCTCCTCTGGAAGTTTTCTCTGTCGCTGCATGTGGAACATTAGATCCCCTCCATTCACATATTCAATTACAAAGAATAGCCTGTGAAGGACAAGCATTAAATAATCATTAGTTTACACTAAACTGAAAGGCTCAACAAAAATAATGGGCTGAGGATCAATTAAATTTTTTTAATACCATTTATTCCTTGTCACTGCATCTTATACTTGTATGTATGAATAAAAAGAGTAAGTATGGACAGACCTGCTCTCTGTCTGGAAGCAGGAATGAAGTCCCACCAGGAAGGGATGGTTGGAAGCCTGCTCAAACACATGCTTTTCTGTTTGAACCCAGTCAATATCCTGAAAAACAAGAAAGAGAAGAACTAACACACACACATACACACAAAAATCAATCTCCCATTGAAAAGCAGAGCATTCTTTCTGTCAGTAGAGGAAACATTTGGAAGGACATTCAGGACTGTATCGAGTAGAAGCGCCTCACAAGGCTGAAAACTGATAGGTTTAAAAGATGGGGGCACTAGGTCTTTCCAAGGAGCTGATCCTGGATGTGAGGAGACTCACAATGGACAGATACAGAGTGAAAAACTAGGACCTTTCATTGACAGCCTGGTAAAAATATCTCTGACCGTGAGACTCACTTAAAGAAGCACTGCAGGGTCAGTAGAGCGCAGCTGCCATTATTGACCATTGGCTGCTGCTGTCAATTCATCACACAAGGCTTAAGTGCATCTAATCAACGTTAAATGCCCACTTCATCAACATCTAGTCATCTGTATGTGTACTTCAACACATCCTGGAAAGATTAGAGCCAAAGGCCACTCTTTGTTGGTTTTATTCTGCAGTCAAGACTCAAATAACTCAAGTTATTGAGTTGTTCAGTCATTTAGTTTGACAAGAAATATTTCAAGTTGTGAAGTGTCAAGAATGCTTTCAACCTGGAGCACAGAGTTAGGTGTGACAAGGTAGTCTGGGATGTGGTTCAACTTGGTATGGATGCAATCTGATTTATAGAATGAATTTATCTAATAATATATCAGGGGCATCTTTGCACATTCCCAATGTATGAAATGTGAAATGTCACCTCGTCATCGTTCACCAGCTCCTTCTTCACCACCTTCATGGCGTAGATGCGCTCTGTCTTTTTGAGACGCACCAGCAGCACCTTGGCGTAGCTGCCTCTGCCAATCACTCGGAGCAGGTCAAAGTCCTTTAGCCCCAAACTGGACACAGCCTTCCCGGAGTACCGACTGCCCACAGCCTGAGGGATGGACAAACAAAAATATTAAACCACCAACATACTTTATTTATATTTATATACACATTGTGTGGTGTAGACGATTTAAATGCTGTTATATGCCCCTACAATTCCAGATATGAGGACAAACAATGCCCCTGTAGGGGCTTCGTCTTACAGTCCCTCCAGAAAAACGTGATTATGTGATCAGCCAAAGGCAAATTTATTGCAATTGCAGATTTCAGTAAGCAAAATATGTGGGGCTAGCATGATTTCATAACACCTGTATTTTCGTTGCAAAAAATTCACATATATCTTAGCAGAAAGTTGAAAAAATGTGGCGTTTACTTTTCACACAAGTAAAGCGCCATTATTTTTCCCCCATTGCCATGGGAACCTAATGAAATTACGTGATAACGTGACGTGAACATCATCTGCAAACCCCGTGGCGAAACCAGGGTGAACCATGATGAAGCACTTTTTTGTTACAGAACAGTACCAAAAACTTACAGTTGTAAGTATATAAGTAGTATGTAAAATAATTTACGTTGCAGTAAGAGATTGCACTTTGTGCATTGGAAGCACTTCATTTAACAGATGTCTGTTTTGTATAGCTACCTCTTCAAAACAGGAAGCACACATTACATTTTTTTATATTTCATTTTTTCGTTTTTACAGAAGTTGTTGAATATTCCTTGTGTAAAGCTACAGAACTTGTTTGACTCAATGTTTTGTAAGTTTGAGCCATGTGTTAATTAAGGTCTGAAATAAAACAGAATGGGAACTTAAATATTCTGTGATATAGTATGCTTGCTTATCATAGGAATTAATAAGAAATCACTCTTTACATTAAGGTAGTAGCTTAGTGAGAACATGGTGTTGGGGGAATCATCTTTTTTCTCTTTTTCATCAAACTGCAGTTTTTGCAAGTTCCCGCAATTACAATCACATAAAATAGTAAAAATATCCTGCATATTCCATCGCATTTTTTAAGAAAACAAATTTTTGCCCGCAACCTTCACAATTTTTTTTTTTTTTTTCTGGAGGGGTCTTATATTTATATCATGTAACAATTTAGCAAGATCATATGTGACCCTGAATCACAAAACCAGTCATAAGTTGCACAGGTATATTTGTAGCAACAGCCAACAATACATTGTATGGGTCAAAATGATCAATTTTGCTTTTATGCCAAAATCATTAGTATATTAAAGTAAAGATTATGTTCCTTGAAGATAATTTGTACATTTCAAACAGTAAATTTATCAAAACTTAATTTTTGATTAGTAATATGCATTGCTAAGGACTTCATTTGGACAACTTTAAAAGCGATTTCCTAAATATTTAGATTTTTATGCAACCTCAGATTCCAGATTTTCAAATAGTTTTATCACAGACAAATATTGTCCTACCCTAAAAAAAACATTAATCAATGGAAAGCCTATTTATTCAGCCTTCAGACGATGTATAAATCTCAATTTAAAAAAAAAAATCGTCCCTTTATGATTGGTTTCGGGGGACAGGGTCACATATAAGCACATAAAATAAAAAGGTTTTCCCCCTGAATATCTACACAATTGCAAATGGAATGCTGGTTTTATACAACAGTTAAATAAACAAAGTAGTAATTTTTGTGTTACATTTTAGACTCAATTTCACACAATTGTTGTTTCTCCAAATAAAGCCACAGCAGAACCGTTGTAGATCTCCAAACAAACACAATGGTGTTTTGTTACCGATTTGTTACTTTTTTTTTTTAAGAATGAAGTAAACTAATGATTCAGCGACCCGTTTATAAAGACAGTCACTAGATTCATTTTTAATCAGTGGTTTGAGGGAAATTGTTATAAGGAATCACTGAATGACTCCCTCATTAACAAAGTGACTTACCGCGACCTACTGGCAGTTTTAGTTTCATATTTACAGTATCATTTCATTTTTTTATAACTTCAATGTTATTGGTATATTATAGCATTGAAAGTTTGTGTGTTATCAATTCTATGTTGAATAAAAATATTTATTTTTAAAGCTACTTTTTTGCAATTTCTATGTAATGGTTTTCTCACTTATCACAATAAAACTTGTAATTGATCTTTTGTCAGAAATTTCAGCCCAAATTGATGAGTTAATCTGCGATTAAAAATGTTAATCGCTCGACAGTCCTGATATTTATATAAATAATCAATCTCCTCTCTCTGGTTTATATATCTTCCCTGTCCTTTCCATCTGTAAGATTTCCCATGACTGCGACAGAGCTACAGGAGCATGTGCCCTTAATCAGATTCTAATGACCCTGATAGAAGGTTACTTTATTAGCTCCACTAAAGGAAATCAATACAACCCAAATGAACCTTGTCCACACCCCATCCCTTTCCCTTAGTGACATCTTCAGCCTGATCATCTATCTGGTAATGGACTGCTGAAAGCTCATGTAATCAAACCAAACATTCATAATGGTGCCATTTACACCTGCTACTAACATTTATTTTGATGTGGAGGTTTGATTGTTCATACCGCATTGAAAAAACACATCTGTGTTCATTGCAATTGTAGTGTAAATGCTTATCGGCCATGGAGCATCTGAGAGATCATCAAACATGCAAGTGACGAGCTAAAGATAAAAAAGAACACCCTATTCAGCCATTCAGTACAACTATAAAATAATAACATCAACAACAACTGGTATTATTCAAAGTAATACTTTACTACTAATAAATTATAAACAATTTACAATTTAGTGTTGTCACAGTACCAAAATTTCAGTATTTGGTACAAATACCAGTGAAAACCCACGGTTCTCTGTACCAATTTTGTTACTAAAGCAAAAACAAAAACATGCTCATTAAAAAAACTGGACTATACTTTAATTTAATCCAAACTGTGTACATATTTAATTTTAAAAGGCTTTTGAAATTTAAAGCCAAGAATAACTACTATGTTAGCTAAAAAGAAATTTAAAAAAAAGCCCAGAACTGCTTTTCTGACTGATATGACAAAACAATGTTAACCATTTGTACATTCTCTAACATGCATATTAGCATTAGCCACGCATATGCTAACAATGAACTACTCTTATAAAAGTGTTCATTTCAATCCGACATTCAAATTCAAATATTTTATAAAATTAATAAAAACTCTGTGTTTCCCACAGACTCGCACTATTTGTGGTGCCATAACTAATTATCTGCCAGTAGGAGGCGCTTGTAGAGCGGGAGAGTGAGAGGTTTCTCCGGTAACGGTAGTAAAAATAAAAAAAAAGCTCTGAGCCTGTGCTTACAAACGCTGCTCAAACATTACAGGCAAGATGAAATGAAAATAACATCCCATCATTTTCTGAAGACAGTCGGTTTCCACTGTCCAATTTTCCAATACAGCGATATAAAAACACCTGCACCTGGGTCCCGTTCTTCGTACGTCGCTTATTACATCCGAGATCAAATGACACATCCAAGATGATATCATCGTCCTAATCATGATCCGGCTAATTGGGTTCTTCGAACACACCTGTATGTGTATGATTAGTATCGCTGGATTGAGTTATCTGAGATAATTGCGTGTTTATGTGTTGGCTTAAAAGGGGATATGTATCGATACTCGAAACCATGATCAGCAGTGCAGCGATTGGCTGGTGGCAAGACAGCAATGTAATGACGTCATATAATTTAAAATGACACCCGACGAAAAACTTGACAAATTTCTGGACTTTAATAAGGAAACAGCCAAGCAAACAAAACTACATAAATGTTATAATAGATACATGAAACAGATAATAGATACATGTTTTTATTTTATTAGATTTTTTTTTTACGATTCCCAATTATTTAGATTCGCAATTTATAATAGTTGTGCAGTCTTTACATTTTTATTTCAATGTAGAAATTATCTATTCATTTCACTTTATATTTGGACAGATTTGTTACGTGACAGCATTAATGAAAGTTTCTAAAGGGTCAATATCATGTTATTTGCATCTCCTGCGCTCCATCAAGCCACTCTTATAATAGCAGTCATCACTCAAAATAATGCACGACTCTATTATCTGTATAGCATGTGTGTAAGACTCTAATACAATTATGAAGTAATAATTTTAATGACAAATAAATATTTCAGTGAGTAAAACTGGCTGTCTCTATATGTCGGTTATGGACTACACAGCATTTTTATATTATTTAAAAATAAATTTTTAAATGATTAGTATTTTAAATTATTGTCCCTGGATCAGTACGATACTCTTGTAATAATGTAGCGGTGCTAGCAGACATATTTTGAGTATCAGTTCTGGTTGAAAAGAAGCGATCTAATCCTGTTTACATGAAATAAGCTTACGGACCTGTTGCTATGACAGCAGCTCCGGGATGAGCTTCGAAGAACCAAATGATCCAAGATCACATCAAATCGTCAACATTCAAATCCAGCTAACTGAGTTAGCGACATACGAAGAACAGGCTCCTGGTTTCAGCTTTGACACGTGCAGTGCTCATGTTTATTCGCCCTTTGGAAAAGCTATTTGTGGCAGTCAGTTTTGATATTGTGGTGGCCTCCACACATAAACTCATGTATGGGAAACACAGTTAAACCTGCTTAAACTCTTTCATTTGATATGGGTGTCTGTCTTTAAAGTGTTTTGTTAGTTTGATGTTTCCTCATTTTGATGTCGCCATGTCTTGGTGCTTTTATGAAGAGAGCGCATCTGCACACCTTTTAGAGAAAGACCCGAATACTTGGTGCCCCCCGGTAATTAAAAAAACCTGGTACCATAACATTTTCATTTTTTTTGTACCGACTTGATAACAAAGTTAAGTTCTTTTGATAACAATAGTACAATTGTATGAAATGAAACGATAAAAATTATATTAATAATAATAATAATAATCATCATTATTATTATTATTATTTTATTTTACAGAAGAGTAAAATTACAATACTAATATTTATGGTTGTCTGTCCGACTTTGATTTCAAACTTTAAACTATAGAGATTTTATTCTGGTATAAAACTGCAGCGAGACTGTAAAGCTTCCCTTTTGTTGACAACAGATTTAAAAACAAAAGGGGAAGATGGCTGGCTTGTCACATTTTCAATGCACTTTAAAAGCGACTTTAAGCTCACAGTACTTGCAGAGATGGAGTTTGTGTGAATGGATCAACTGAGATGGATGTTAAAGCCAGGAGTAAACAAGGCCTTAAATGTCTTACCTCATGCTCCTCTCCCTCATGATTGATACTTTCTGTTGAGTTCTTTTTGTCTAGAATTAGAAAACAACAATGAGAAACAGGGAAAAGTCATCACTCAGCGGCCTCTGAGCATTATTCATTAATATACACTCACAAAAAAACTAATTCACAAACCTCTAAGCAAACCAGGCACTTTGATAAATAAAGCACTTTGAAAAAACAGGGGGATTGAAATTTATCTGACCAGCACTGTAACTAAAGCCATGAGCTGTTCACGTCATTAATTCCAACAAACAAGCTTAATCTTGTGAGAAGACTCATGCCTGTAGGCTGCTCACTGCATCAATCTGTTTCAGTGCAAGCACATGCCTAATTACTAAAGGGAAACATCGGCTTAGCCCATCCAGTCATTTAAAACCCCTCAAGATGAAAATCAGTGGCATCAATGAGCCACTATAGATCTTAGTGAATCAGTTTAGTCACTTAATGAATGCAATAACTCAGATGAACACTGTTTAACACCTCTGCATTACAAGTTACTTTTTAGTTAGTGGCTTTGCTAACAAAACACAAGGCGAGTTTATCTGCTTGACTTTGAATTTTTGCAAATGGATCTCTGGGTAGAATGTTTATGTAGTTACCAGGTTATCATGGGCATCAGAAATTCTGAAATTGATTTTTAAAAAGGTCCAGAAGGTTGATTATTATGTGACCTCAGGAAGAATTTTTTATTTTTTTTACTCAGATGGAAAAGCCTTAAAAGGAAATTATTTTTGAAATCTGATTGCAAGTATAATTGAAAATCTCAAAAGCACATTCTTTCTTGAAAATTGATTTTATCAGTATTAGTCTGCTAATCAAGCCCAAAGAAGCAAGGAAAATGTAATAAACACGCTTGATAGATATATAATGACAAGTGCATGTGAAGTGCTTGACAAAAATAGATGAGAGAGAAATAGATTATAGTACCTTGGTCAGCGTGCTCTGATGGAGTGGACCCTGGATCGATTCTTCCAATCATCGGGTCCTAGAAAAATTGTAGGAAGGTCAAAAATAAATACAGATTGTAATTCAGTGTTATTAGCCGAAAACTGCATGTCCAACATGTAGTTCTATATGAAAACTGAACATTTAAAAGTTTTCCATTCCTTGCATGTCTATTTATTAAATATCTGGCATATCTGATTACACATTTACTTACCATTAAGAATGTCTAATTGATTTGATATTTAAATTTATTTACATTTACATTTATTCATTTAGCAGACGCTTTTATACAAAGCGATTTACAATGTCTCACCTGTATTACCTGTCTACCACACTCCATTGTGACCAGTTTATGACATTTCTTATGGACCAGCAGTTTACAGTTTATGCACTTGTATCCCTGCCTGCCCAGGCCCCAGATACGATCTGTGCAGATGGCACAATGAGCACGCTGTACACAACAGAAAGCACAGGAACAGGAACAATTAACTATACTGAAGGCATGTGCATATAATTCAGACAAATTAATTAACAGAAATAAAAGAGAGCATGTTTGTACCCTGTTAAAACGTTTGGCCTGAAATGCATGTCCATTGGCATAGTAGAGTTTCCTCCAGCGCCTAGCTCCGCGACGGTATATGGACTCTGATTATGACAGTAAGGCATACATTAAACTTACTAATTCCCATCATTACAACCTAATGCATGCTTTCCAGCAATTTAAACTGTAAAAAAAAAAAACACATTACGATCTAAATGACCACAAATGACAAAATGCACATACTGTCTTCTCCAGGACAGGGCATGCCAGGCTTCTCAGGAATACAAGGAAACACTGTGGAGAGAGAGAGACTGTGAAAAAAAAAACACTGACAAACATTTCCAGCATGACCTCTCTGTGACCTCTCCTCATTTGACAGCCATAAGGACTTTGGGGTCAAGAAACAGAGTCTGTCCAGGCCCGCGAGGTCAGCTGGTGTGGAGAGTGGCTATTGACAAACAGTCGGTTGGGGTCTTTTTCTGAAAGCCCTTGTGGCCAGACATCTCCTCCTCAGCATGACTAATTAACTCACACAGCAGGCAGAACAATGTATCTCTGTCAATCACACCCTGAATCCTATCTCTCCTGTGCACTAATGATCTATGGACCTGTATAATGCTGTAGGGTTTGTTATAAAAAATAAATACATGTACCCAAGCCAGAACATCAAAATGTGGAGCTTGGTCTAAGCTCATTAGCAGGGGCCTGCTACACTGCGTGTCACATGTCATGCTTCAAAGGACATGGCTGTTATGACTCTAAGGCAGTGTCTGATGTGACAAGTTTCCAGCGACAAGCTGAATGCAAAACTACTGTGCAATGTGACACAAAATTAGAAGATATTTGATGTTTAAATGTACAAAATTTGGACTAGCATAATACTGCTGAAATGGAATCCAGGTGGCCAGCAATGCAGATTAGTGTCTGTGACCATTTAACAGCAAAAACCTGCTATTTAAATAAGAAGTTTGTTTGTCGCCTTTTCAGCGTCTGTGGTCTCTATATAAGGACTCTCCATGTGAACATCTCTAGTGCTGCTCTTACAGTTCAAGTCATAACCCTCTCACCATAAAAACTATTTTCAGATAAACAGAAATTTAAAGGTCTTCATTACAACCCTCCACAATAAAAGTTTAATTTACTCTGAAGAAATCAAGGAGAGAAATATATTACTAATGTACAGTAGAATGTGCTTTTCATATTAAAATATTATTTCAAAATGTTTAATATTTTAATAAAAACATCAAACCTGTCTGCAGCAAATTGCCTACTTAGAAATGAGGTATTAGTCTGATTGAATTTCTTTACAATAAAAAAAAATAAACTTACAAAAAAAATATATACATTAATTTAAGAATGTTTTGATACTAAATTTGTATTAAATCAAAAATGAATGCAGAAATTTCAAAAAAACAACAGTGAACTTCTGAAATAAAACATTCACAAGCCACTACTGTCATAAACATTTCATTCAATTATTAAATTGTCAAAAGTTTAATTAATTAAATTGATTAGACATCCCTTTTGCTTATTAACAGAATTTGGAAAAAACTAAAAAGTATTTCATAGGACCCTGTTTGTCGCTTTTTCAAATCACATCTGCTTAAGACATGGTGTAAGGCTTCATCCGTCATAATTCTTTCAAGAATCTATAGAACGACACAGAGCACAAAATCATACGTAGCCCACCGACATCAAAAGCCAAATCCCAGCATACCGTGAATAATGAGCTCCGAGTCTTTGTTGAGTTCATAGAGACGTAAGGCCTCCTCCAGCTCCAGTTGAGAAGAAACGGTGCACGGATCCCCTACAATGACAAGCACAGTGAAAACTTTACCAAGACATCAGTATAAGCGACATAACTGACACTGCAAAGAGAAACAGAGAGAGTGAGAGAAATAAAGCACGACTGAGCAAGAGGCAAGAAACAAGCCCCTGCTTGTGATTCTACTGATATTGGGAAAACATAAAGCAAAAACCAGTTTTTGACCACGAATTGGTAACAGGGTCTGTGGTGTTGTCCGAAGCTGATGTCAATCCTGTTGTCATCTTAAGAGCAGCCTGTGGCACCATGTAGACATCACAGTGGAGGCAATGAGTGACAGCGGGCATCGATGCCAAGGCTTGTGCAGACAGACGGGATCAGCTATGCTAATGAGCAGCGTGACTCTGGGCTCAGCGTGCAAGGATGAAGATTTTGGTATTTAAATGAACGTTCTCCCATCACCACTTCCCATCTCGCATGACTAATGCAGCAGTTAATCATCGCACACAGTCAATCTATCCAGAGTAAAACCTGCTCCCTGCTGTGCGCTGCGTTCATATCCACTTCATTCCTCATGTAAAATCCATCCTTTTTATTCCTGCCAGAGTCCAGGGTAATTTTGACACTCTAATGCAATCTACCAAAAGTGGGTTCATTTGTCATATATAAAACCCTGGTGCAAATGAAGCAGACGTTTCAATAGAATGGCAGGGGGAAGCTTGTTGCTATGGTGACAGCTAGAAAAACAGAATGAGAGGCCACATTTAATCCTGGTATTAGCATCTGTCTCAGGGGATCTGATCACAGGTGGACAACACCAAATATAGTTTCAAATAGAGTCCACAATATTTTTTGTCATTACTCAAACCACAAATGGAGGTATTTAGAAATGAAAATGACCATACTGCTTTAATAATGTAAATGCTGATGCGCCTCGGACAGTGTTTCTCATTGCCACGCTCCCAAAGATCTGATTTGTGGCTCGCATGGCAGTAAATAATACGATGATCATGCAATCAATACAGATATTTCATAAAAACAAACAAGCAGGGCTATAATATAACCCATTAAAAACTTACACTGTCCCTACACCAGACACAAGTGGTGTGATGCGACAAAAGACAGTAGAAACCATTATAAGTTATAACAACTCAAGAAAAAAAGAAAGGTAGGAAATAAAGATTATAAGCAAAAATGGGCACTCATTGGTTTAAGCCCTGTGTATAGTCAAGAAATCAAATCAGAGTCTCGCTTTAACAAAATCTGATCACAAGGGGCGACAGCAAATATTCTCAGATCACCAGGGACAGATGTTAATACCAGCTGTCAATAATGCCAGAGAGAGTTAAGAAACACAAATGACACACAAAAGACGAACCTTCTTCATCAATCCATTTCATGGTGAAGAGCTGGTCATTGTCCATGGCGCACATGTCCCGCACCTCACTGCACAGCCCCTCATAGGAGATGGAGGGATCGAAATGTGTGATCATGATGTCCCTAAAACAGAAAAAAAAGGTGATATTAATTTAGAGTTTATTTCAATAATATTCTGTATTTTATTTAAGCTTATCATACATTTCTGGAGATATTCTGTAACCTTTTGTTTGGTAACTCTACATTTATTCAAAACACTATCCGCCGTTGTTAAAAGACCAAAAGATGAATACAGTACAGCAGGGAGTATAATTTGGTGAGTTTCTGGGAAGCAGTGTTGTATTACTAGCATATTCCCATAGTAGGATGCACACTAGCAGTTTCTTTCCCTCTGTTGGCTATTGTGTTCACACTGTTTTGGTTAATTATTGACAGCAGGGGAGTCCTTCCTGTCTACAAGCCAATGCGCTGACCAGCACATGCCTTCAGGTGGCCGCTGAGACTAGTGGAAGTGCACACACCACTTTATGACACAAAAAACGCAATCGTTCGCGATAACGACATAATCAGTGAACTACGGCTCCGTGTAGTAAATGCTGCTCCATCTGAGAGCACGTAAAAATACCACATTTAATAAAATGTTTTAATCCAAATTCACTTCATAACGTCATTTGAGTGTTTGAAATAAATTCTTCTGTGAGATGAGGTGGCTTCTTAAACAGATTAATGCATTTTCAATTTCATTGTATTCTAAACAGTGACAATGGCTATGTCGATTAGCATTTCATTACAGAAATACTATATTATGATGAAAATTATAATAAGAGGAAGAACTCAGATAAAACATTTATTGCCGTAGTCATGTGTTTATTAGTCACTTTGAATCAATGAAAGCAGTTAAATCTGATGTTTATTCAGCTGCAGCGATTTCCTGGATTCTTCTTCAGGGCATATTTGGATTTTCAGCACAAAAGCTCCCTCTGGCCTTTCGATGGAGTTTTACTACTGATCACAGAACTGTGCTTCACTGAAAGATACGCATGACAATAGCTAGCTTCTGCCTAGTCATGATATTTTGCCTTTGCGATTTATTTTTTGATTAATTGTGCAGCCCTAAAACATTCTATAAGCTCTGCATCAGTAAACTGTGCTTTAGTTAATTTTTACAGAGTGATAAACATCCTAATATTATTGCTTTCTACAAACGATATAAAATTACTCTGGCACATAATACACTGTATCCACTCTCTTAGCATGAACAGACACAGCCTGCGAGAGCTTTGCGTCACTGCAAGGAGGTGGTGAAGCCACATTCCTCCGTAGGGCATACATGGATTGGCTCACACTCCCTTTAATAAAAGCACAATGAACAAACATTCATTCCCACTGTCAAATAGGACTTACAAGAATATCACACACAATTTCCTGAACATGGAGGTGTAAACAAGCTCATGGACACTAAAGTCAATGTGAAAAATACACAAGGAATTTAAAGCAAACAATGGGTGAATTAAAGGAATAGTTCAAGCAAAAATGAAAATTCCTTCATCGACTACTCATGTCATTCCAAACCTATATGGCTTTTTCTTTTTTCTCTGGAACATAAAAGAAGATATTCCAAGAAATTTCTCAGGGTTTTATCAGAATTCTACTGATCTGAAAACAGACAAACATGAATGTTGGAGTTTAACTGTCTCAATTACAATAATTTTGAGTTTTTGAAATTAATAGTAGGCATTTCTATGTATTAGCTTTGAGAAAAAAACTTCTTAAACTTTTAACAGCCTTTACAATGTAGAGAAAAATAAAGTAAATCAGGAAACTATATGAGGTAAAACAAATACAGTGTATGAGTGGACATTCTCTTGATTTATGACATTCAAAAAAAAATTTTTGCAACTGAGAACAACTGTGTGATTAATAATCAAGATTTAAATTTTTGTGAAAAATATTTAGTGGTCGACCAATATATCACCAAGGCAGATATATTAGCTGATATTTACCATTTTTCAAATATCGGCATCGGCCAATAAGTTTTTCTGCTTGATGGATGCTAGCACGCGCCAGACTTTAATTTTACATAGTAAATAGTGCTCACACTCTCTCTCTTGTTTACTGTCGTCGTTAACAGTTCTGTATAATACAGATAGAAGTCTGTCTAATAATCAGATAGAACGGTTAAAGGAATTAATGTATACAGAAGGTATTATAACGACTGTTTTTTTATTAGACCTATTAGTAATAGAAAGGCAAACATTATAATACTTGCTCATTTGCTGTCAAAATTACGTAAATATGCATTTAAGTAATTTAAACAAATCTTTGAATGACTAATGAAATTTAATTTCACAAACCTTGCAAACTCAGTCAAATCCAGCAGTGAGATCTTGTGTAGTGAGCATTTTTATCCAGCATGATCGCGTGTGACGGTCGCTCCGTGTGAACTGAATGCTTAAAATTTACATTTTTAATTTCAAATTATGCTGTGCTTTATGCATTTTCCCACTGTCATATTCCTGTCATTTTATCTGTGTGCTCCATGGGTTACCCTTGCTTTATTTGAAATATATAATTCCCATTGCACACAAACTTCCCAGAATATTGAGTGTCTTTTTGGTTTCACTGTTTACTTCCTTTTTAGTTATATTTTTATTAATATTTATATTTATTATTTATTTATTTATGAAAAATACTTTGTCATCTAATGTATAAGTATGTTTATTTTACAAATTTATTTTTTAATCCACTGTCAAAGTTTTTGAATTTCTTATATATTAATAATAATTTATTTTTATAAACTATATCGGTATTCGGCCCCACTGCTCCAAGATATCAGCATCGGCAGTCAAAAAACACATATGGGTAGACCACTAATAATAATAACAGTTACTGATATTGCACAGCCCTGTCCCAGAAGAAAGAAAGTCATAAAGGTTTGGAATGACCTGAGGATAGGTAAATAATTTTCAGCTTTGGTGACCTATCTTTTTAAGTCAGATGACCATGACATCAGGAAGACACATAAAGACATAAAGTAACATCTCTTCTGTATTTGACATAAAAAAAAAATCAGATATGAGTTGAAATATAGGTCAAATCACCTTAAAGACATGCAACACATGAGAAAGACCAAAATAAAACACAGCTGAGTGACAGAAAGAGAAGCAGAGAAAAAAAAAAGAGAAGGATAAAAGCTGTGAATTTCATCTTTGCCAGGCTTCAGGGGCTTTCATACAGAAGATAAAAGCTGCATTGAGTAAGACGTCCTTCACTCTATTCAAGACTTCACTGCATTCAGGCAGAAACCTGCCATTAAGGCCTCCATACACCAAAGGAACAACCTCTGATCGCTCCATCGTGGCCATAATAGAGGTTGATACAGAATAAGGGCACTGAAATTGGTTCAAAGACTGGCTAAAATGACCTACTGAAAAACAACAGAAACCAAAGGGAACAAACACACAGGAACAAATGGAGGGTTTCAAATCTGTCCACACCCAGGAATTCAATGCTGCTATTTTTATAAGGCATGAGCAATCAATTCACGCTCTCCACAGAGCTTTTCTTCAAACCCAAAACAAAGTCAAATGTGGGATGATAGGTTTCCTTGAAGATGTTCAACATCACTGAGGCCAGTTCAGATACACTTATGGCAATGGACCGGTCGATTCCCTATAATAATAAAATTATTTTATTTATATATTTTTTATATTTATTACTACTACTGTTTTCTTTAGCAACTGGCTGAAACTGATTGAATCACCAAGACAGCTGCACACATACAATAGCGCTCATGCCGAGTGTAAATAGATCAGTCTCCAACAGGTCTGGCAAAAGATACTTGTCATACAAGTTTTTCAAGTGCATGACAAGCACACGCGTCATCCTGAAAAGAAATCTGACTGAAATCAGTTAAGCATAAATGTGCTCCTTTATGCACCTTAAAGTTATATATTTTCATAACAAGAATTGTTTCCCGCACAGTAAGAGGAATAAGAAGCAAATTCACAGCTAACAATTCACTGATAAAGTAGTTTATAAATAGATCTGTCATAATATTACATAATATGATGATCAACATATAGTGTTCGTAACACATGAACAAACTGTCTACATATATCATATGATGAATTTCATCACAGCTATACGTGATTGTAGTTTTCCCTTAATTATACAGTTATACAGAAGCACCTAAATGTGAAAGAGAACAGGTAGACATATCGAGTTCTGAAAACATCACAACATAAGCTATAATTATCTTAACTCTAAAATAATACAAACTTATAATCAGTATGTTTGCGTATCCTATTATGAGACGGGAAGAAAGACCAACTATAGAGGAAGAAATTAATGAACGGCTGTTTAACTGGAGATGGTTTCACCTGACAACTTCATCAGAGTTTTGTTTGGGGCTTAGCTGACTCTGCCTGCTAGCTGGCTAATCATTTATTTGTGTAACTTATATCCCGAAACCACAAAATTAAGAGGTCAAGATAAGAGTGTAAGTGTATCAAAACATCTAAAGGGACAGCACCGAGTCTCGCTGGTTACTCACCCTCTGTAGTAAGCTTTTACCCGGACCTGGTGCGGGTTTTCTCCGGGGTGGGACATGGTGCTGTCCCGCAGCGTGGGCATTATGAACTCCCCGTACTCCGGCTAGCGAGCTAACTTAGCTAATGAAGCTAGCCCGCTGTCGTCTGACGAGAAGGAAAATA
>NC_068397.1:31994130-32095505 GCF_023724105.1 Carassius gibelio
TCACACTGTGGTCGAACACCCTTTTGATGGAATGCAATGCAGAAGCCATGGTTGTCTGGCCTCATCAGGGACGTTGCCAAAAATGGGTCATGAAGATGCTTCCTGCAGCTACACTTTTCATGTGATACTGCTGTTTGCGACCCACGGTTCACCACAATCTCATAAGACTGCATATTTTCATCCTATTACTGCAGTGCTGTTGTTTCCTAACACCAAGCTCATCCCAAAGGAAGATGTGTCATTCTGCAGATGGCTCGAAGATGCATGCACAATGCCACCAGCTTGTGATGAATGCGAAGCTATGCTACATACAGCATACATTACCTGTTCTCAGGGGCGGACTTTACCATTAGGCAAAGGTCGGCAATTGCCTTGGGCCCCGAGCTACCTAGGGGCCCCCAAAATGCCCCATTAACTTGCTTAAAGATTTTTATTTTTTTTTACTTCGTGCAAAATATATATTTCTAAAACTCCATTTGCGAAAAATGGCATCAAATCATTAGTGTCGCAGACAGGAGGGCCCCCCCCACCTCACTACATTGGACTATTCCATTATTTCACTTACTGCGCATCTGCGAAAGTGACAAGGCTGTAATGCGCCAAAAAACTGACGAAGAAGAAGTGATTGACAGTGATAGACATTGTGTACAGAGAGAGAGTGTTGACAGTAAAAATGAAGCGAAGCTACCCAAGCGGTGCTGAAAAAAGGAAGAAACAGGAAGAAAGCAAAAAGTTTTTAGGAAAATTGATGAGTAATGAGTACTAGCAGTCACTAGCCGCATTTCCACTGTCGGCCCAGTGCGAGCCAGGGCTTAAAAGAGGCCGTTTGTTTGCATGCTTTGTTATATATTCAAATTCAAAATCATCGATGTTTTAACTATAGAATTGATTTAATTTATCAGGACTCAAAATTAATCACACATAAATACACTTATTTCTATTTTATTTATTTATTTTTAACGCTTATGACAATAGCCTGCTTATTCAGTCGAGTCTGTCTCTGTTTATTAGCCACAGTATAGCCGTCACATTTAGAATGAATGATAATATCTCTATTTTTATAAAAGCTCCCGAACAAAAAACATTATTAGGCTATATTCTTTTATGATAGGCAACGTGAGATAAACTCTCGAGACGAGGCTTGTGACAGATAATATAAGTTACTTAATACACGATTGTGATAGAGAATAAGAAGCTGACGTCTGATTTCTCCAAGCGGTCATATTTAACATGTTTACTGTGTAACGTTAATGTTTAGCGTGCATAGTCTTTTACATCGCTTATAAATATTTATGCCTTGTTTAGTGATTATAATCCACATCGGATCAAGCAAACACTTGCTGCGAACTAAGAGTGAGTTTTGAGCTCAACTTATTTTAAAAAGTCTTTAATGCTGGTGTTAAAGCTGTTATCTCTCTGAAATGATCCGCGCTGACGCTCTCTAGACACGGAGAAACTCTGCCTTTGTTTATAACCCCTCCTCTAGCCCCAGCTGGCCCGCTTTGGCTCAAGGTTTTCGTCGGGTCAAAAAACCCTGGCCGTTGGCCCCGAGGAAGCCCCGGCGAGGCACGATCAAGCCCCGGAAGTGACAGTGGAAACGCGACTGGCCCTGGCACGCACTAGAGCCCGGTCCTAGCTCGATAGTGGAAACACGGCAGATGTTTATACATCATTGCTGTGTGAAGACTGCTGAAGAGAAGTAACAAGTAGGGCTTTTTTTTTTAAATAAGGATTGACAAAAGGAGGGAAACAAGAGATGTAGAGGGCCCCATGTCTGTGTTTGCCTTGGGCCCCAAAATGTCTAAATCCGCCCCTGCCTGTTCTGTACAGCTGTCGTTCTTTCTCCTGCCACTTGAGCCTATATATCCCAAAGCATCAGAAAACGTGAGTGTGGGGCTGGCTGTCGTACATTCCCCTCCCTTCCCCTCTCGTCTCTTCACTTCTCTCCCTGTGGAGGCTCTAAACGTAGACTTGCTCTGCTCTCCTGGCTCTATGAGGACAGTCTGTTCCAAGCTTGCATCAAGCTGGGGGACTCCTCAACCTGAACAACAGCACCAGCCTGCACATTCATGTCTCTCTTGAGAGCAGCACACAATTAGAGTCTGAACACATTTAACTTTCTGGCTCAGGCAAAACAAAAGACATTTGTATGACATGTCATTGATTTGAATAACTGTCCATCTGTCCTGTAATCATTGATCTCTAATGCAAGACATCCTTTCTATTGATTTCTCCCAGAGAGAAGTCCCGCATGTCTGACATACTGTACATCAGTCCCTATTTATGTCTCGTCCCAACACGTTTCAACTCTTTAATATGATTGCGGACTTGGGAATCTAATAGTCATGATTTTTGGATTCAAAATGGTAATTGCTGCAAGTTTTCTTTTACAGGCTGCTGTCATGAAGCATCAGTTTGAAGAATTTTTCATTTCTTAAAATGGAAATGAATGGGACCATTGTTTTGAGTCTGTATATAATTTAATATGAGCATTTGCATTCATTGCTCTGTTAAAACTTCTGTAAAACTCAAGCTGTAAAGGGGTTTCAATTATTTTACAGTTGTTTCTAGGGTTTTAGGTGTTGCATTATCATGGCTGTAAGCGATTTATCGCATTAAAATCCTGTTTGCATTTATATTATTTACATCTTGTGACTATACTTAGTATTTTATAGTTTACAGTTTTACCGATCTGTTTTGAATCTAAGGGCATCACTGAAAGCAAAGTTTGCAAATTTTTTTAAGAAAATGAGATACAAATTGAATTTTTTTTTTTTTGTGATGGTATCCATTTTGTGTCAAGTTCTATCAGCTGAACTTAAATTGAGCTCGTATTGAACCCTTAATATTCCATTATTGGCGCAGACATTTAAAGGCAACTCTATCATCCCCTTGAGGACTGAGGTTTGTAATGGAAGATTGCACATCAAGTTTTACAATGGAACCGCATGTTCACAATGGTTTGACTAAGCATTTGCATCAGTATTTGGGTGTTTGAATAGAGAGTATTACTATAACCTTAAAGTATGCATTACTGTTTAAAAGTTGTGGGTCAGAAATATTTTTTTAAATATAGAAACTAATGCTTTTCAGCAAGGATGCATTAAACTGACCAAAAGTGATTTTTTTTTATTTTAAATAAATGCTGTACTTTTAAATCATGACTCTTTTCAACACTGATGATAATACATGTACTTTTTTTGCTGTATTTTTTATTTAAAAAGAGCATTGGTAAGCATGAAAGACAGGTGTAGTGTAGTTTTGTGGCTTTTAGTCCACGTCTTTTAACCCTGAGGTTGATAAGGTAGTGTATGATGGAAATATTTTGCATTGCAAAGAGTGTTTAGGGTTTTCAGGTGTGCTTTTTTGTGTGCAAGGGCGTATGTTTGTTTATTTTGACTGAAATGTGCGCCTGACACCCTGTGTGTGAGGTTTTCCTGTTTTCCTGTCCTTTATCTTCTGCTGTATTTGGGATTGATTGATTGATTGATAGTATGTGAGTGTTTATGTACACTGGTAACGGGGTGGATGAGTGCTGAGCTTCCTCTTGTAGGGATGGGTAGGACACCGCTCTCTCTCTTTCTTTCTTTCTCTCTCTCTATTTTCCAACTCCTTTTTTCTATGCAAAGCCAGTCACTGTGGCCCACTAACAGGCTCTGCCATGCAAAATGCATGAGGCGCTTGTGTAGAGTGTGTAGAGTGAAATTGTGTGTGTGTGTGTGTGTGTGTGTGTGTGTGTGTGTGTGTGGTGTCTGCAGCTCAAAATCGGTGTATGTGACTCGACTCTCTGTGGGTGGGCAGTTGCTCTCTCTCTTCTGGGCTCTGTCTCTGGTGTCTGTCTGTCTTTCTCTCTGGGGCTGCTGGAGATGGCAGAAGTGAAATGCTGTGCCAGTTTTGTGTGTCAAACTGCCATGTTGTAGATTCTCCTGTGCCATACGCACGGTTTATAGACATGCACCTATACCGGCTCCTTCTCACACATCTAATTTAATGCTTGAGAGGACTGCATGCTTTGAATATATATCAGATATCAGGAATGTATTAGATTTTTCCATAACCAGCTGGTTGACTATTCTGTTTAACAAACAGATATCAAGTAATTTGGATTAATAACTATAACTATTCGTGCAATTACTTGGCATGTGCTGACTATTGAAGCATCTTTTTTATTGGCAGTAAGCTGTATTTTTACCTTATAGCCATTAGCCAAGTTTTGCTGCTTGTGATCGATAGTGAGAAGCAGGTCAAACATTTGATATATTAGAGCTCTTAATATATTTGGTTTGTTTCCCCAAAAGAGAAAGTATGCTTCTAAGGATTCTTTGTAGTGAATTGTATCAATGTTAAGGATGTTAAGGCTAACATATGGGAGCAAAAGGCACAAAAGCTAAACTACCTTTTAAATGTTTTGGGTCCATAAGAAGACCCTTATGCGCACAAAGTCTGCATTTTATCAAAAATACAGTTATAAATGTAATTTGTTTCTGGGATGGCAAGACTGATATTTCAGCATCCATTACTCTCCAGTCTTTAGTGTCACATGATCCTCCAGAAGTTATTCTAATATTCTGATTTAGTACGTGGAAAAACATTTCATTTAATTTCACATTCATTATATTTTTCTGGATTCTTGAAAGTCCAAAAGAACAGCATTTATTTGGATTGGAAATCTTTTGTAACCTTACAAATGTTTATGATGTTTAATGCAAATTTTGATTGATTTAATGTGTCCTTGCTGAATAAGTGTGTTAATATCTTACAAAATAAAGAAATAAATACCATAATAGTGTATATTATGAATTCATTTAGACCCAACAGTTTAGACACAGAACTTCTCTGAAAGGTTTTTAGCATGCTAGTGGTTCAACATTTTACAACAGTCTTCTAAAGCCCTTTTGAGAAAGGTTTCTAAATGATCTTCAAAGCTCTTTAAAAAAATACACCGTAATGACTGACTATTCAACCACCTTGACCCATCCCTAGTATCAGTCATGCACTTAAGTAGCTACATTTTTCATTGGTGTCAGTACAAAAAACTGCAGATCGAGTCAAAAACTCCCTTAGCTAGTCAAAATGAAACCAAGGTTGGCTTTGACCCCCTTTGTAAAAGAACACAGAGATTCACAGCTGCCACATGAACATCCAGATGTTTGTGTTTTGTCCTCTTGTGTGTTTGACCACAGCTTTCACAGACTGTGTGTGTGTTCTGCCAAGAAAAGGTCGTCACATTCTGCCCCCCACGCGTCTTACAGAGAGCATCGTAGGGCATTTCCAACGTCACAGTCTGGTTGAGCCTCTGAAATGAGCCGTGGGGTGCCACAGCCCAGAGAACACACACCGCAGAGACTCATCTACATCTCAGTGTCTTTGTGCATGCGTGAGTACGTGTGTGTGTGTTAGACTAGCGCAGCCGCGCCATGGGAGGCTTATGAGGTTACTGCTTTTCACTAGCGCACACTTGAGAGTACTCCGTTTTAACATGCGTGCATACAGATCTCCCATTCATAGGCCTATTTAAAGCTGCCCATGTGTAGGGAAGGGAACAGGCAGAGCTCTGTTCGACTGTGTGGAATCTGAGAGCGGGAGAGGGGAGAGACCTTTCCTCTGTGTGTTTATGGTTTATGGCTATGACTTCCAAGCTAATCCACGATCACCGGCACAGTATGTTAGTTTTGTCTGCGCGAGTATGCGAGCGGATAACTTGGCCGGTCTGTCTGTATGTGTGTGTGTGTGTGTGCGTGTGTGTGTGTGTGTGTGTGTGGTTGCGGCTCTTATCAGGTCATATGATGTAGATTAATCAGTGGATGTGTGTAGACGGCTGTCGGGACAGACAGGCAGACTGTGCACTATTGATGACCGCGTCTAGACGGAATGTTTCGTCTCCCTCCCTCTTCCCTTAAAAAATTTGCCCCAGGCTGCCAGCCAAATCCTCTTAGGAATGAGCACGTCTGAGCCTGTTTGTTTGATCCCTGTGCGTGTGTGCGTATTGATATTTAGAGGCGTGTTGTTTGCTCGGGTTTTTTGTGCAGGTGTTTTAGTTTGATTATCAATGTTTGGGTTGTTTTAGTGTGTTTTTGTTGGACGTGGACTTTAGCACTCCAGTGTGTGTATAGGCATCATAGGTAATGTGAGGAATGCATGTTTACTTGCGTGTATGCAAAACCAGTTTAGCCACGAGCACTTCCAGATCAGCTTTCACTACTGAATTCACTCCGGAATGATTTCGGTGACAACTTGTTCACTGCTGAAAGAAGCCAAAATGTTTGGGACTGACTCTGTCTGTTCTGTACACGCACTGGATCTTATTCAAGAAAACAAGTGGGACAATAATTTGTGTAAATTTTATTCTTGCATTCTTGCATAAGTTATTACATTTATTTTCAGTAGGACAATTTACATATGAATGAATTTAGATTTAAATTCATCTGCTTGTTTTTTATGAAAAATATCCCTGGAACGAAAATTTAGTGTAGCCTGTCAGAAATTGTAGAATTGTGAACAGTTTAAAAGATTGTTTTGTGTTTGAATACATTTAAAAAAAAGCTATTTATTTCTGTGATGGCAAAGCTGAATTTTCAGCAGCCATTACTACAGTCTTAAGTGTCACAGGATGCATCCAATATGTTAATTTTGTGTGGTTTATTTATATTATTCATATTAAACTAGCTGATACTTGATACTTTTTTCATGATTCTTTGAATAGAAAGTTTAAAATGCTTAAAATAGAAATCGAATCAGATAGAATTATTTCAGAACATTTACTTAACTGTCTGTTATAATAAATTTAATGCATCCTTTTCAAATATATTTATTAATTTATTAGTATTTATTCATTTTTTATTAAAAAAACTTGCTGACCCAAAAACATTTGAATTGTAGTGTATATCTGGATATTAAACATATTCTTTTTGTGAATTTGTTACATCTGGGTTTTTTTGTTTTTTTTTTTCACTGAGGACCTGCAAATAGCTTGACCCTAGCAAAGATGAAATGTAATATTTTACATTCATTGGTAAAGAAAAACAGAAATTGTCACCATTTTTGATCTCTTTGGTTCCCTCTCTTCCTCCGTTTTATCTTTTTAGCTCACATTAAGTTGGCCTACTTTTGTCCACAGTCCAGCCCACATGGAAAAGATGCCTCATCAGTATACCACAGAGCGCACTGAGCCGAGTCCCACAATGCAGTGCACAACACTTTTCTAGTCTAATGAATGAAACGGAAGTAATAACCTCAGTGATTTTCGTGACTCATTATTTGATGTGACATTCTTACACACACTTGAATGACAAATGCCAAACAAAAAATTATTCCATTGTTTATTCACCTTCATGTTGTTCAAAACCCTTCTTTCTGATCTATCTCCCAAAAGTCATGGGACAACAACACAGCATAATACTGTTCAAAACCCTTATATAGCATGTAATAAACAACATGCTAGTCTATTATCTGTTTTTTAAGGTTATAAATGATTATAAATACTTTTTCTAAATCAACCTACATTTTTCCCGCCAAATACCCAGCTTACACATGTCCCCTTTCGTTTTTTTCCTGCAGTGCTAATGATCTGTGAATAGGAGTCCTGTGTAGGGGGCACAGTGAGGGGCCCCAGCAGCCCTCTGTGTGTTTGTGACTGAAAACTGCACGTTTGCACTGCATTTCGCTTTATGCCTACCCTCTGTCAGAGCTGCAACAGATGGACACACAATCACCCTCGTGTGCCGCCTTTCACACGAATTGTGCTAAACTGTGTGTGTGTGAGGCACTTACAATGAAAAATCTACTCACGAGTCCACACACACACAGTTTCACAAACAAAATGCTTTTATACACACATCAAAATAGACAGATAATGCGTTATAAATGGCATTCCTGCGGTACACACGCGCGCTCTCTCAAAGGTCATTGCGTTGTATGACGGTGTGAGGCTGGCCTAGATAAGATTCATCATCAGCCCGTATGGCTCGTAATTCCCCAGTAACCACGTAGCTCATAAAACGTGCTCGTGCGGGAACTGCAAAGATCTTGCGTGTGTTTACGACTCTTTCCTGTCAATCTCTGTGTGTACTGTTGTTTTTCGTAGCTGTTTTCACCAGGGGATCTCCGTAGTTAGTAATAGAGGGATGTGGTAAGGCGCGCACATGTTATTCAGCATTCATTGTCAGAGCCAAAGTGAAATTTGTGTTTGTGTGTCAGTGACCTCGTTGTGCCTGTTTCGAGGGAGCGCACGTGAATTTGACGGGGGTTTAAAGCTTTCTCGGTTCGATCTAGTATTGTTTTGGTTCTCAGGTTAGCGAGAGATCCAGGGCGAAGAGGACTCTGGTTTTGAAGAGCGATGGATGTGTGCGTGTGAACATTGCACACGCAGATGAGTTCAGAACAGTGGGGGAACGTTTCAAATGAGTGAGCTGCAGGAATGCTAACTGTGGGCCGCCTTCCTCTCTCACACACACTTTCGCAGAGTTTTGAATGTCACACGTATTTTATTGCGTCTTTTTGGGTATTTGTGTGTTATTGTTCTGAACGCATGTCGCGTCGTGAGGGATTTGTCGTAGTTACATTTGTCAACTGTGCACAAGTACATAGTGTTATAGAGTACGAATGTGTGTGTGTGGGGGGCTTTAACACACTAATTAAAAAGAGATTAGAGACGGCTGGCGTCACTGGAAGAGAGCACAGAGAGAAACTCATAACAACCGGATCCATAGGATTTGAGAAATAACCATTCAAGAAAACGGTTGTTTATAAAGCGTGTAGTTTACAACTGCTTTCTCAGCAAGCGCTTTCTTTCCACTTTGTTTATAGATCATGTCACAGTTGCTTATATGGTGGATTTATAGTGTGTATCTTGTGTTTGTGTGTTGGAGCGCGTGAGACACCTGTTCAAGTGTAATTCACTCATGCCCTTGAGAAGAACAGTGCAATAACTCTCTCAGTAAACAGCACCCACAGGTTTCGCACAACTATCACAATCACTACTCACACCATGTTCTGCAGGCCAGCTAGATAAATCCTTGCATTTGTGTTTGTTTCGCTCTAAGGTCCTGCGTCAAGGTTGCACTACTTCTACTGTGGAACAGCATATTGTAAGCTCTAATAGGAAATGGTGCATGTGGTATCTTTATGGCTATATGTATACTCAGCATAATATGCTAGTTTTCAATATGCACAGAAGCCCCACATGGCCTAATATGAAATGTGCTGTGTCTAACGGTATCCCACAATGCAACACACTCAATTTGACCTATTTCTAGTATGAATAATGAATTAGAAGTATTATCTTAACATCTTTTGCATGACTTAATTTGGATAATGGATTAGAAATGCAAAAATATCCATATTTGTTTCCTGAGATAAATATGGTTATGGACTCCAGGTGTTGAATTAAACACGATTAATCCTTGTGTCCTTGTGGCATGCTAATGTTTAAAAACGTATTGTGTGTTCAATTTCGTATACTGTATATAATTTCTGTTACGTTGCAATAATAAAATGACTCAAAAACTGTGTGTATACTTTTTTTATACAGTGTACACTGCGCGGTGTGTTCCAAACATAGCATATTGAGCCAGTTTTAAACATTAGAGTGCATACTTGGCTCTCGACGGACGAGAACTCGCATGGCAGACTGTAAACATAAAGGAGATAGATTGGAGACTGTGTGATTGCATGTGTCACGGCTGAGGAGGGAGTGTTGGCTGGGCCGTGAAGTGTGGAGAGATGGGCCGACAGACATAGTGTGTGTGCTTGTCAAGGTTAGACGGGCTCACCACTGCAGTGTGCTCATTGTTCCTGCCCCCCTCGGCAGCCGCCAACCCCTCCCTCGTGCTGCTGTCCTCCTCTCCCCTCAAGAAAAACAGCACTATCTCCTACACGCACATTTTCTTCCATTTAATGCAAATGTGTGGGGTTGCCATGTCACTCCACCACTGTACAGCTGCTTTATGTTGTGCAACGACATCGCCATTCATCCTTAAGGCTACAGGAAACAGGAGATCCCATAGTCTGCAGGAAGTTGTAATTTACTCCAGATAAAACATGGTTCTTCCTCCTCTGGCACTCACCCAGTCACTACTGTTAGTGTCTATGTGATGGAGGGACGAGGATATGCGTCACGCTTCCTGGTTTGCTCTGCCAAATAGAGGATGTTACTGATTGTAAACATTAGAAATGCACATATGAATCACACACAGTCTTAAGAAGTTGACGGTTGTTATGTCGGATGAATGTAAGGGCTCTATCCTTCTGTGTCAGCTATATTAAGCTCTGTCTGAGTCTGATAACCGTCAGCACTGAGCTTGCCCTGGATTCATGGTGTGTGACTCGTGCACACACACACATATGTACAAGCCTTGCAGCGTGTTTGTCGAACACGTTGAGCAGAGGAGGTGATGGACATATTGAATGTGTTGATTTGTGCACAAGCTCTGTGATATCAGATGTATTACACGTCTGAACGCTTGCAGCTAAGTGTTAACACTCTTGTGCTCATGAAGCATGTGGTTGTGTGTTTTCTCGCAGAAGGTGGTGGATGATGACAGTCGCGGGAGGAAGTCCAGTCCTGCACCCTGCCCATCTAACAGCAAGGTTTCTGATAGCGTCCTGGAGAAAAAGTCCCCTTCTAAGGTACTCCATCATTTTACTACAAAGTCCTTTTAATACAAGTCGACGGGGATCTTGGCATCGCTCCCGGGCAGCTATTGTTTATCTAAGCAATAGACCTCCAAGTACATTATCATGTGCTCTTGACTGGGGACAGCCTAAAATCTCCAAAACTGCTTAGTGTGTAAAAACAGTTTAATCACTAATAAGAAATGTTATTTCTTAAATTAAGCTTTAGCTGAAATTAGGCTAATTAAGGCAGTGTACAGTGGGACTTTCTTTCCTACAGCCACCATTTTGAGCAATTTCTCCGAATGAAATGCTCTTCAAGTGGCCCGTCCTCTGCTTGTCTCTTTATACACACCACTCCCCATTTATCCACACACAAACACTCTTCCTCATAGAGTCAGAAGCAGGAAACCGCTTCTCTCTATCTTACTCACCCATACTCATCGCAGGCCTCAAACCCGACCTCACCCCTAGAAAAAACCTCCCACATTCACACCCCTTCCTCTCATTTTCTCTTTCAATCTCTCATTCATTCAGAAATATCTAATTTCACACAGGCCAAAACCCCAACAGCCATCTGGGTGTCGCCCTGTGTCCTTCCTGTTTTCATTTCTGGTGGCGATTTTGGGTTGACCTAATCACAGTTGGGCAGGGTCAGGTGAAACAGGGTCCAAACTGTTTCGTGCTAAGCACTTTCAGTGGAGGGCAATGTTTATTATTAACACACTACAGTTCAAAAGTTTGAGTTCGGTAATTAAAGGTAAAGCTAGCATGACAAAAGTCTCTAATGCTCACCAAGGCTGCACTTATTTGATTAAATACAGTAAAAACAGTAGTACTGTGAAAATATTACAATTTAACATGTTTTATTTCTCTGATGGCAAAGCTTAATTTTCAGCATCCATTACCTCTCACATGATCCATCAGAAATCATTCTAATATGCTGATATGGTGCTCAAAAACATTTTGTTTCTTATTATCAATGTTGGAAACAGTTATTCTGCTTAATATTTGTGTGGAAACATTTTAAAATTATTTTTAATAAAATGTTATTTTAATGATCCTTTTTAAGGGTAGTGTATTTTTCAGGTGACTTGTTTGAAATGGGATGACGTTAAATGTAGGTGTACGTGTACGTGAAGTCCAAATTATTTGACTTTTGACTGCATTGTGCTTGTAGTGTAAATATTATTTCACTAGTCATGCATACAGAGGCCGTCCTCTCATGATCCCTTCACAAGACACATCTGAGAAACATCTTTAAAACAGAGCCACACTCTCCCCCAGTATACCTCACGCAGCCTGTATATCAACAATCAAACAGCCAGAAACCCAGCCAGGCTGTTTGACTTAATGCTGTCTTTGTCTCATCCTCTTCATTAATGCTCTACCTGTCAGCGTGTGCTCTGTGGCCACTGATGGATGAGTTATTTTCATGCATACATGATATTACAGCAGGATGTTTGTACTGCTCTCTTTGTTTACTCCGCTTCAGGCATCCTCACTCCCCTCACCAAGTTTCCCTCTGTGTGTTTGTACATTTGTGTGTAATTATTGCTGTTCGACTGCTCCTGTGCGAACGCGCTTGATAATCTGTGTAATGAGACCTTAAAGAACTTCTGTATTATTCATGTACAAATATGTGTAGACATGTATTTTAATGCAGCTCAAACAGTCCATTTCATATGCAAACGGTCTTAAAGGACTTCATTAATATTGATACACACTTGTTTGTGTGTACAGGGCAACTTGCAGTCTTCGCTGGTGTTCAGTCGACTGTTTCCTGACATCAAAGAGGAACCAGGACAGGGGCCCATCATCCACCCAAGGTATGGCCCTTTTTTCCCATCATTCCTTCGTTCCAGGATCACGCAAGTGCATGTAATAAAATTACATGACCATATCAAAATATAGACCAGATCAAGGGTTTCTGCGGAAACCTGGGTCTCTTCGGTTTGGACCTGCAAGTGTTTGACCCTAAATAACCACATAGCAGTGCTCTGTCAACAAATCACAATGCCCTAGCATTCTAATGCCACTCATCTTTTTAGACAATGTTAAAATGTTAATTTGTCCCAGTTTGATCTGATTATTGAGATCTGCTCTGTAGTGCATCATTAGCTGCTCAGCTGTACATGTGAAAAGCTCCCTGAGAGCCACAGTTCTCCTGATATTGCTGGGGTTTCAGCGTTGTATGTGCACCAGCCTGAGGGTGTTTGCTATGTTTGCAGTTACTACATGTACACGTACGATAAGATGGTGGCTCCTAACGTGTCCCTGCGGAAGGAGGGGGAAGTGAGCCATGAGGTTCTGGGTGCCCTGCTCAAGCAACACTACAGCAGGAGAACACTGACCCACGACAGCCAGCCCACCACAGGTCAGTACCCCCGCACTATTTAGTTATCCTACTAAATGAATGCATATGCACGCACGAGAATGGTGTGCTGTTAAAGGTCAGAAGTTTATGAGCTTGTATGTGGTTGACTCACTTAAAGGGTGAGGAGCTGCTGAGAGCGTCTTGCTAATGATTAATACAACGCACATTTTATAGTTGCCAGTGAAGAGAGCGGATGAAAATAGGCCGCTGAGTGTCAGATGGCTCTAGAGTGCTGGGGGAGGGGTCTCCAGTCTCCACCGCGGCACGCCACATTTCCTTCCATCCTTCTTCTGCCTGTCTCTCGCGTTTTCCTTTTTTCTCTGTGCCTCACGCATCCTCTTTTCACTTTTTGATCCTATTTCAACTCCCTCTGGCCCACTGCTCACCTCGCATTCCTTCTCTCTTTTTCTTATCTTTTTCCGTCATCTCCCTTCAGTATACCTGTTCTCCATCCTGGCTCCCCTTTTCTCTTTCTTCCCGTCTTTCTTCCTCAGTCCATTCCTTTTTGTTCCATGCACCCGTTCTTCACTCTGACTTCTCCATCTCTCATCTTTCTTTCTTCAGTTTACCCATTCTCCATCTTGGCTCCCCCTTTTATTCTCAGTTTGTCTCTTTCTTATCTTTAAATACGCCCAATCTCCATTCTGTCTCCCATGTCTCTTATCTTTCTTTCTTCAGTTTACCCATTTTCCATCCTGGCTCTACTTTTAGTCTTTTTTTCTCAATCTGTACCACTTTTGTTCATGTATCTCTTTTGTATCCAGGTGCCCTATGTCTCTCTTCCTTCTTAAATCTGTCTCTCATTCTCAGTATACTGGTTCTCAATGTTTGCCACCCCTCTTTTAATACTCAATTTGTCTCTATTTTTTATTTACACTGTCTCTCGTCTCTCTCTCTCTCTCTTTCTTCCATGTGCCCGTCCTCCATCCTGGCTCCCTCGTGTCCCTTCCGTCTCTCGTTCTCCTTCTCTGACTCATTCTTCTGAGTGTGACAGACAGGTCTTAGTCACAGTGGAGACTAGCAGCAGAGCGAGGCTGTTATTCGGCTCTGCAGTACCAGACCTGCAGCCTGCCTGTCCTACATCTAAATGAACTCTCTTACTCCCTCTCACTCAGTCCCTTTGGACCCCCGTGTTCCTCATCTAAGCACACATGCTAGACTGCTGCAGGTGATTTGTATGTAGAGCATGCGTAGCACCTTAGCAGCGTAAAAAATGATTTTCGATCGAGAAATCCTCTGCATGCCTCACATTTCTGTGTGATACTTCCAGTGCTTCCCCTCTACGCTGACCTTCAAAGAGAGACACCCACAGAGAATTAGTCACACAGACTTTCAGCACATGACAGATAAGGTGTGTGTGTGTGTGTGTGATCGCATGAGTGTGGTTAACTCTTTCTTCTCTTTCCCTCAGATCTTCCCACGTCTCCTTCCTCCATTGCAGAGGAGGCCAAAACCCACCACGCGGACGAAGCAAACGAGTGCCGCCATCCTCCTCCGTCAGTCGCCATGGAGACCAGCCCTCGCAGCAAGCAGCACGCCCCCGTTCCCACGGAGGGCAAGGACAGCGGAACGGAGGACGACAAGGACAGGATCATGCTGGAGATCGTCCAGATGTACCGGCGGCAGCAAGAAAAGCTGAATTCCACCCTTCAGAAACAGCTGCAGCTGAAGATGGTGAGACAGAGTCAGATTAGACCACTCATCCCTTCCTGAGTCACAGAGGCTCTGTTCCAAACCTTAATGAGCTCTCTGCTGTCTACATGGGGTTCTAAGGAAGCATCATAACTCATAAGAAACCTGATGGCTTTGTATAGGGTGGCCATTTGTGCCTTTTTCGCAGGACACGTCCTGGCCAGGATTTCTATATTGCCTAAATATCCTTGTCATACACCGATCAGTCAGCTCAATGCTGCTTTCCAGTCCGACACTAAAATGTACACGTATTTGCATCGCTTTGACCGCTTTCTGTAGATCCCACCTTCTCACGCACCACGATTGTTCGATTTACGTACAAAATCTGAAGGTTATTGGTCAAATGATCATTACCGTCGTTAAGTATGTAAACAGGAAACCAAAGCCAAAACCTGGATATTTTAAGCAATATAGAAATCCTGGCCAGGACGTGTCCTGCGAAAATGGCACGAATGGCCACCCTATTTGTACACCATGCTCACAATTGATCCCCTTACGACAGACCTCTATCCTTATCCTTACATTTTAAAGTCAGCAGTTTTACTTTTGTGCAAAGACCCATTTATAAATAAATATATGTATTTTTTTTTAGAAAATTAAAATTAAATTACAATATTTTTTTTCTTTTTATTTTACCATATCAACTGTATCTTTTTCTGCTCTCTAATGGGATAATATAAGATGGAACAAAAAATATTTCTTCCTGTTAAAATGATTAGTTGAGTCGGCACTATGGGCGTCCCGAGTTTGAATCCCAACTCGAGGGCCTTTCCTGATATCAAATAAATACATTTGTTAATTCAATTAAGCAAATGTATATAATAATACATTTGTTAATGTCATTAAGCAGTATGTATATTATATAGAGATTAAATGCCATTTTTTATTTCTCATGAAAAATTCAAGTTTGTGTGAAAATTCCAAAGTTTGGAACCCCTTTGCCTTTAATTTGTTATGTGAAGTTAAAAATGGCATCTAACCTGAAGTTGAAAAGCGGAGTACAAAGAATAAATAGCAAACATGTAGTCAATGAAAAAGTCCATTTTTAAATCCGTTTTATCTGTCCATTAAATATACTTTGCATAGGCACACATTTATGCATTTCCTGCTGCCATTTTGGAAGAAAATAGTCATTTTTTTATATTACATCTGGGATTGTCTCATCTGTGAAATGATACATGCGATTCTGCCCTAGATTTTGGCCTTAACGCGTATCTTAAAACACAGCATGATTTTGCTGCCTTCTGCTTGGAGCATCCTTCATGTTGGGTTGCACGCCTGTGATGTTTAAAAATGCTCCTCTAAATAGGCAGCACACTAGAGATTGGAATAGAGCCAGGGAGATGGACTAGTTGTGTATCAGAGAAGCTCTTTTTTGCTTCTGAGTAAAGAGAGAGACCTTGTTATAGTGCGAGTAAAGGTGAAGGCCAGAGCAGTAAGGAGTATGTTCCGGTTGAGCTTTATCACCCCGACTCATCCACTACAAACCCTCGACCTTTGCCGTACATAGTTTGACGCATCTCTTGACGTGCGTGTGTGTGCAGGAGCTGGAGTCAGTGCGCGGGGGCGAGGCAGCCAGGCTGAGGGAGTTGTCTGTGGAGCAGCTGGAGCTGCAGAACGAGCTGGAGGCGGTGCACACTGAGCATGCTCAGAGACTGGGGGAGGTGCGGCAGGAGCAGAGACAGCTGGAACACCGACTGGAGCAGCTCAGACAGCAGAGCTGTGCCTGCCAACCCAAAGAGCAGGAGGCGCAGTACAACGCACAGGTACATGTGTGGACCGCAGCAGAGCCAATCTGAGCGTGCCCTAATGACTGTGTGATGCAATGATAAACTCTACCCAGTGTGAATTATTCCTGTACCCAATGCAATATGCTGCATGTATCAGCGCAGATCATCTGTGTGTGGGAGGGATTCAGTAACAGGAAGACTGATACACACGCACACTGAGATGGAGAGCCAGTGCCTGGCTGATTTGCACACTGGGACTGATTGCTGATTTCCACATATCCAGTCTAATCAAATCAGACTGTCTAAATGTATTAGTGAACATTAGTTCATAAATCTATTCAAATGTAAAAATAAAAATAAATAAAAAGGCAATTTAAGTAACATTTCTATGTAATATTCTTTACTATTATTCATTTGATTTTGTGTGTGTGCCTTTACTGCTGCTAAATGCAGGGGTAAATATATATATATTTTTTTCGATAATAAAAATTAATTAAATAATTAAGCGAAAATCAGCAATGTTCCCTCTCCCTAGTGTCCTGCTGTATGTTCACAAATAGCAAAACACACGGTTTAACAAATGAGGACGTCCTCAATGGAAGGTTTTCGGTTATTTTGTCAACTTTTGCTTTCTTCTGAGTACCAATTTGTCCCCAAAATATGGTTACATTTAAGTAGGCATGCACACACAGGTTTTCCTATCATTATGGTGGAGTAATGGATTTTATACCGTCTCCCCCTACACTAACCCTGAATTCCTAAACATACCCTTACAAAAATTCATTTTTTTTCTCATTAGACCCAAAAAAAGAACAATGATTTCAGATACGGCCATCTTTGGGTTTACCTGAACCACACACACGCACACCCTTACAAAATAGTGGTTATCATCTAAGATTAATCACTTTTAGAGTAAAAATAATTATCCCTAAATTACAATCATGTTTTATAGAAACTAAATATCTATTGTATTTATATCTATAGATGCACCAAATGATTCAGTGATTAACCATCAAGATGAGTTAGATTTAATAATAGACAACTCTATTAAACTAAAATGGCGCTACAGATTTGCTTTACAGGAGGAATGGCTGGTAATCGAATGGAATATTTTGTGCGTTCCTGTTTGTAACAGAACTCTCCTTCTGTCCGCAGCTGTGCGAGCTTCGCTGCCGTCTGGAGCGTGCCGAGGCGGAGCGGCAGGAACTGCAAGAGGAGCTCTGCAGAGAGCGGGAGGCCCGAGAGAAGCTGGAGCTCATGATCTCGCAGCTTCGGCAGCAGATGGTCCAGTCTGGCACCAAAGGGAGCCGCAGCACTAGCCCTGCCCAGCCCCCGACCCCTTCCGCAAGCCCCCAATCCCAGCATTCCCTCTCTTCACCGGCCCCTGAGGTAACCTCCAGATAAACTCGCCCCCCTCTCTCGCACACTTCCACGCCTGTAGCCCAGGATCCTGCTCGCCCACTCCCTGCAGAGTAACTGACAAATACAAGACAAACTCTGCAGAAAAGAGCAGCTCTCCCATAACTGCTTCCGTTTGTGTTGCACCACCACAAAAAAAGACTTGATGTTTGTGTTTAATTTAAAAAAACGTTGTGTCACCCTGCCCTCAACCAGTCATTAAGCATTTTTTGGATGTACAAGCCTGTTTAATTTATAGTCGTGCTGAGAGGCTGATGGGACAGTGGAGGTATTTCTTTGTTGGACTTCTTGCTTCCTGTGACGTTGGGAAAGCGCTCGAGTGACACTCAGTAAAATACTACCTGTGACCCGAAGCCCAAGGATGCCAAACGGCAAGACGCCAATGCCCTGCAGCAGCAACAAGAAACCACGCGGATGTTTACTTTTCATTTGAATTTTGTGTATCATTGTTCTCTACAGAGAAAATGGGAGAAGGTTTTTGTTAACGTCACAAAAAAATATCAGTAAAATATTAATCCATAGCATATTTAAGTCATTATACTTAATAAAAGCGATTCGCAAACATAGAGGGGGTCCCTAACTGAGGCCCCCCGGTTTAAGATCGTAATCCTTCCCCTCTTCCTCTCCATCTCCCCTCCATTTTCTTTCCCTGCCTGCCGTTTGTCTTTTGAGTCTGGTGTTGATTATATGTTTCCTGTCTGCACTGCTGACCCTTTGCAGGCTGGTATATGACAAACAGCTCACTTCATTCCTGCTGCATGATGCAGTAAGCAAAGACTCACATTCGCCCCCTGCTGGAGAACACTATGAAACTCAGCCCCATTTAACTACAGGCAGTTATGCAAAAAAAAAAAAAGCTTCAGGATAGTGCAGTCCACCTCAGTCTGAAGTTTATGTTCAAAGCATAAAAGGATTCCTGTAGCTTCGATAAGAACATACTGGTTGTGGTTGCTCAGAAATTTAAACAAAGCACACAGTAGACCTTATATTTGTCCTTTTCTTAGCAAAGGATTCATTGGCAGTGCAGTTGATAATGTAAAGAGCTGAAGTACATCACAATCTCCCAAAAACCTAAAGCTGATTTCTTTATTCATCTGAGAACTGCTAATAAAGCACCTAGTTATTGAATGCTGGATTCCAGGTTAAATGATTTGGCTGTCATGTATTGGGTGTTTAGCCTGATTTTTATTTTTTATATACCCCTCTTATTTATTCCCCTGTGTCATTATTCTGGATGAGTGAACAAACAGGTCTGAGAGGAAGAAGAAAAACAGACAGGGGGCCAAGGGGGGAATGTAAAGGAATGAATGCTGTCACGTTAGCTCCCAGTCACTGAGAGTTGAAGAGGCACGCTTTGTCTCCGCAGAATGAGGCAGCTGCCGCTGATGTCCACTCACACATCAGTTAGATGGATAAAGAAAGATGGACACAGGAAGTGAAGCGATTTTACCACTAAAGCAGTTTGTTCTTTCTTTCTTTTTTCTTTCTTCTGTTCAGATTGGTTGTGTAAAACAATATTGGATGTAAATCTAGGCTTCTTTCGTGATGTACATATCTCACATAGAACATTCCACTGTGCACAACTCATCGGATTTACAGTCAGCCAAGCCGCAGCAGTTTTCTAAACCCGATGATGTGTATAGTGCAAAACCTCTTAGAAAACGTAAGGAAACACCCTGACTTATGTGAATACATCCAGCTATGAAGAATCAAAAAAAAAAACTATATTGTAAATGAGTGCTTTGACATTTTTGAACTTTTTTTTTCTTGAGATATTCAGAAATTATTTAATGTATTAACTAATAAAGATTTATATACACTTTGTACATACGGTAGTCATTAATATATTAACTAAATTCTTATAAACAATCTTTCAAGGTTTCTGATCACATTTGCGAAAGCTGGGCGTAGCCCAAGCTCTTTTTTTTTTTTTTTTTTTTTTATTAAAATAATTTGCCTGAAGAGTAGTTGTTGATAAAGTGTGTAAGATGGTGTAGGGATGTTTGATGCTCAGAACCCCTAAACCCCTAAACTTCCAGCGGGGAACGGGAACAGTGACGTATGCTGTCCAGTGCCTCAGTGTTTCCCTTCAGTGGGTCATTTCATCCATTTCATTGGAACCCACTGACATTGACTGACAACCTGTTGTTATTTTGGTGGTGTTCAGTTTTTCCTCTTCCCCATTATATACACACACACACATATATATAAATATATTTAAAAATGAATAATTCAGAATTCTTAGAAAGAAGGGAGTGAAATAATGCATGTATTGTTCTCTACTATATTGTTATGCTAAAACACGGATTCATTATTGTTAAAATGCAGAAGTGATTTTTTTTCTATTCTCTCTCACACCTAGAACCTTTCCAAAAACGTTACTCCATATTGTTTGAAAAGAATAGTCTTTATGTATATGGCCACATAATGTGCTGAAGAGCCTTCTCAAGAGAGAAATATATGAGAGACTGTGTGTGTGTACTGAAAAAAAGCAATGTGTTTTATATATATATATATATATATATATATACAGCTCTGATTTCATGTGTAGATCTTTTGAGAGATTGTAGAATTTGTTTTGGCACTGTAATGCATTACTGCAGTGTCGACTACAATTTCTGTACAAGCAGTATTAGGTTTCTTTTGTTTTCACCACAGTTACCTCTGTAGCAGCCAGTTTCAATGCTGTTTTTGATAGTTTTGGGTATTGAAATGTATTTCTGAAGCTTTCTAGAGTATACCTTATCATTTGTAACGATTCTATGAAACTTTTGTACACAGGGGGGCGCTGTATCTCTTCTATGTAGAATGCTATGTTAAATTTGAATTCTGGGCTTAGGAATACAGTACTCTTTAGACTCTTGAAACAACAAACCTGTTTTTGGCTTTTGCAGTGTTTCGAAAATAAATACAGATAACGTTGTACATATATTCGAGATGTGTGAAATATGTTGAATATCTGATATGTTTAGGGCTGGTATGATATAATTAGCAAAACTGTACTTCAAAGCAATCTAATGCTAGAGTTTTTCAGCAAATCTACCATGTATTTTGCATTATAGAGGAAATTTCCCATTTAAGAGGGGATAATGATTACTGTGGCTCCCTAGAGCTGATCAATGGCAAAAGACTAAAGGAACTTGCAATTATAAAATTATTATTATTATTATCATTTTATTTTTTGATAATGGAAAAAATACAGCATACAAATAACTACCTGCCAGCACAGCATGTATCCCTATGATCTTAATCATATCTTTTCTCATGTGCAACAAAGACATCACTATTAAAAAAAGGAAGAAAAAAAATCAGATGACTTTTGCAAACCGCAAAGATGTTTTAAGTTGCAGTTCTGACATCTGAAATGCAGTGTTTGTGCGTATCATTGCATATGTTGCCAACAGTGTGATGAGAGGTTTTTTGCTCTTGCATGAAAACGAGACGTTGTTCTCCTACCTCATGTTGTGATAAGATGTTTTCTAAAGCAGCTGACACATCTAAAACTGTTTATCATGATTGACATTTACAAGTTAAATTCATGTACATGCTTTTAGCTAATACCTCAGTTGTAGCTAGTGTTTATTGTTTATTTCCCCTATTTCAGACATTGTAAATATCTTGTATAGACAATGAGCTTGGATTAAATTCAAGTAAAGTTCTGTAGTGTCAAACTGACTGTGTCATTGTACTTTTTTCATTTTATGCCTGTTTGCTTTGGCAGGTTTACTTAAAAGTACAGTTCACACAAAAAAACAACGTTTTGGCATCTCTTTACTCATGCTCATGTTCCCTTACAACTTTCTTTTGTCAAATGTTTTTATTTTCGTTGTGGTGTAATGCTTCTTCACAAATACATTTGAAACATTCTTATGAGATATTTATGAATTTACGGCGCAGTGGATAAGACACATGCCTTTGGTGTGAGAGACCCGGGTTTGAATCCACTGTGAGACACCAATGTGTCCCTGAGCAAGACACTTAACCCCTAGTTGCTCCAGAGGCGTGTGACTTCTGATATATATAGCAATTGTAGATATGGATAAAAGCTTCAGCTAAATGAATGAATGAATGAACACAAATTAGTAAGGCCTCTAAATTATCAACATAATTAAAGCTTTGCTGAGAAACCTGTTGTACACAATTACTACATGCTCTCTGTCACCTGATTGATAGTTCAGAATTTAAAAAAAAAGGCAATTCAAGTAATTTATCTTTGCTGTTAAATATCCAGTTATATTTTTTTTTTGTAAACACAAGCATAACCTTGACATTGTTATTAATATTTCAAGATGAACACTTACTGGATGGAAGCAAAATGTAATAATCGATACTTTATATATATATATATATATATATATATATATATATATATATCGATACTTTATATTATTATATATAAGTCATTTTAATATGTTCAAATATGATACAAATTTATTTGTACATTTCAAATATCAAAATATCTTACTGAGACATAGGCCTATTATTGCACTTGCAGATATTATTTTTTTGTGCGTAATCTGTACAAATTATTTACTTTACAAACCGTCTAAATTTCATTTAACTTTTCATGTAAGTAACAATCTGCACTAAATTACAAATTTTTGCTCAGTTTAGGCCTCTGAATGAAACTGTGAGCTTCTCACTAGATTATATGGGTTATTCTAAAGTTTCAATAAGCTATTATATAGTGTTCCACAGAAGAAAGTCATTTACAACATTGAAACGACATGGGTTAAATACTGACAGAATTTAAATTTTTTATGATCTTATGTAAATATTCCTAAACTTCAATAGCCTAGTATCGAGGAGCGATTAAACCGGTTAGACTGCTAGACTAGTTCAAATGTAAATATACTTCCTTACATTTGTACATCTTCCTTGTCATTTTCATGAGTCCAGTTTATTTGCATACAGACGGAAAACACTTGTAATTTTGAGCTCTACCCTGTAAGCAGAAATCACATAATTTGTTACACGTTTTTCTAGTAAAGAGACGAATCAGTTGTGCAAAAAATATTAGCTTTTTATATGCAAACAAGAAAGCAAAGAAAAACGAAGTAGACATGGTCAGACATTTAGTGTTTTGACTTGTATGCGGTCATTGGGTTGTTGTCCATAATTCCACTCGTCAGCTCCATATGTAAAACAAAAGTACCAGGAACAAAAACCGTCGGTTATGGTGTCGCTTTTCTTGGAATTCGATGAAATAGAGCGACCGCACAGAGCCAAAGCGACAAAAAAGCTGTTGAGGAAACACAGCCAGATGACGTTCAGCTGCAGGTGCGCGTGCATCTCTATCTGCAGCAGCGGCGAGATGATCATCAGTGCGAGGAACGAGGACCACGTGCTCAGGAACGTGTGCATGGCGCGCCTTAAACAAACCAAGCAGCTTTGTTGAGTGGAATGCTGAAACACATGCACCCTCCATCTCTCAAACGGAGCATACGAGTAAAGAATGACGCAGGTGACCGTCAGCAGCACGAGAACCGGAGAGCTCTGAGATCTACTAAACAGCTGGCACTGGTGCTCCTCAGCATCTCCTATCAACAGAACAAAATCAGGCTCCCAGAAAACGTACAAAGCTGCTACAATCCAAAGGAGGCACGCTCCAGCCAGGTAAGTTAGCTTTTGTTTCCAGGATGTGTGGGTTGAGCTTGATGATAGTGTCCAAAAGTTGTCTAGTCCTACAAGGAGGAACACTGGCCAGTGGAGCGCATCGTAGATAAAACAAGCAATCTGAGCCAGCAGGCATATGTGATACCTAGTGAAGTGCCAGCCTGAAATGTTGAAGTTTTCCAGATAGAAAATAGCCCCAAGGGCAAAACTCAAGAGACTGTCTATCAGTGCCAAGGAAATGCAGAAGAATCCTGAGAAGCTCCTGGTCATGTAGTGCCGCTGCACCACGACCACCAGCCAGTTCAGCAAACTCTTGAGCCACAAAACCAGCAGGAGCGAAGGGATTGATGTTTCCATGGTATGGCTTAATCCAAGGCTGAAATCAGAACGATCAACAGACCAGTCTTTCTTGTAACTAGCCAGCAGTTCCTCATTGAAAGAGTTTACAACCGCTGTCAGTAGACACACCCTACTTAGGTGAAGGCCAGCCCTGCACTTTAAATGAATAGCCCACTTTCAGTTGGAGTTCATTATTGTTAAGCATGAATGGGCATTATATAATTGGTATAAAAGGTTTTTTTTTTTTTTTAGTTTTTAATGTTGATTCAGCAATACTACTCATTCAGCAACTTACATACAATACCCTTTTTCTCTTCCCGATACTGAGTACTGATCTGATACCTGGCTGTGTATCTGTATATACAGTTGTATATACTACTAGCCCTGTGTAAATTGCTAGAATTATTTTATGGTGTGCTTCAAGATGGCTATGGCTAAAGAGAGGATATCCAAGGAGGAAGGGTAGCTAGATTTTCCAACTGGACAGAAGCTGTGGTCTGACCAACCACAGCTGGGTCGCCTGGATGAGGGTGTATGATGTTGAAAGAACCGAAACACTCAATGAGTCCAGGAACATCACTGAAGATGTGTCCAGAAGCATCAGCACAGCAATTAAGTCTAATCTAATCTTGACAAACTATATATCATTGGAAAAAGTAAGTCCAAGGTTATTTGTTAAAAATTATGTAGAAAAAAAAGTTTCATTTATGACGAGAGTTCACCCTCAAATTATAACAGGAGTTTTGATCTTTGTTTAAAAAAAAGACTTCTTCATTGCCTTTTTCTCTATCACATTTTAGAAATCATCAGAAATGATATCAACTGAAAACTTAAAATCTCAAAATTCATCCTTTAAAACCCATTTTATAATCAGACATTGCATCACCATGTAAATGGTACATCAATATAATGTTACAAAATGTATTCATTTATGAATTGTGCACTATGAAGTCTATGTTCAAAAATGTGAGTGACAGTTAAGGGTCTAGAGTAACCTGCATACCAGCAGTGCAGTACTTGCCAGTACTTGCCTTGTCATTCAGTAGTTCCTGCCAATAAAAACATGCATGTTAAGTGTACTGACAAACAATTTTCTCAAAGTTCAAACCCAGAACTTCAATATTTAACTATTTTTATGTCTCTTTGTAACATCCAGCTATAACATTAAAAGAGAACAGGTTTGTGCAGAAATTAACTTGACCATAAAAGGCTGTGTTTACAACTAAAGCTATGGATTCAATGGCGGTAATGGAAATTATACTGGGTGTTGCTAAAACAGAGTGTTTTCTATGTTCAGTAGAGATAGGGACATGTCTGTATAAGCAGGCACATTAAGTTGGCTCAACCCTTTGAAAAAGATGTGGACGTATTAAAAAGCAGTAGACTACAAAACAATGGAAATAATTACAGGGTGGACAAGTCTGGATATGCTCCCTTATTAAAGGAACACTCCACCGTTTTTTGAAATGGGGCTTATTCACATTATTTCCTACATTTAGATAGGTGGGCAAATGCATTTTTGTGTCAGTGCATGCATTGTTTTAGTTTGACTGGGTCGGCGTTAGCTTAGCTTAGCACAATGAATGGAATCCTTTGTTGCCAGCTAGCATGGCCTGAGTAAAAGTGATAAAATAAAAAAAAATACCACCTAATTACTTCTTGTGGCCTGCGTATTCACAACGAGTACAAATAGCGATCCAGATTAACACTAGGCGATTTCCTAGACAGATATTGACTTGGGACTATATTATGGGGAAGCACAGGCGAAGCACTGCTACTTCGGCGCAGAGATATCACGCAACACATGAAAACATCAACTCTATGTGAATACAGGTATAATATGGGTCGATCTATACATGCGTCATGATTAAAATAATCACTTACTCTGTGGACAGCTGTCCACTTGGTCCATTCGGCGTGGGGCGTTTTTTCCAGTTCACTTTGTCACACCGGAAAAAAAATCGAGTCCTGCAGAATGGATCAGCGCCGTGAAATCCTCTGTAGATGTGACACAACTTCGGGCACGCTCATCTTGATCTGACGTGTTGAGCCTGGTCATCAATGCCAAAAACATGTCCCACTCTCTACAGCACAGACACTCTATTTCCGTCGGCATAGATTGGCATATTCCCCCACATTCACACCACCAGTTCATGTTGGCTCTCATCCTCACGTCCTCAGGCTGTTGAGCGATCGCAACTATAAATTTCACTCGCGGCTGGCTTGACGGTGTTTTTCTGAAGTGCGGCTGGCTTGACCGCAGTCTCCTACTGTCGTTCTATTTCCAAAGCACGCAGCTCGTCTTCTGTAAACTCTGGTTTAAATAGGTATGGTTCTGGTTCTTGACTGTCTGAGAAGTCACCCTCTTCGTCTCTCTCAAAATCAGCCATGTTCATCGCCATTCGTGTACTGTAAGGAAAATAGACAGGCAGCTACTATTCACGCCGGTATGTTGACGGAAGTCGTGGGATTTCATGTGTTGCGTGATATCTCTGCGCCGAAGTAGCAGTGCTTCGCCTAAGCAGCAGTGCTTCGCCTGTGCTTCCCCATAATATAGTCCCAAGTCAATATCTGCCTAGGAAATCGCCTAGTGTTAATCTGGATCGCTATTTGTACTCGTTGTGAATACGCAGGCCACAAGAAGTAATTAGGTGGTTTTTTTTTTATTTTTTGATCCCTTTTACTCAGGCCATGCTAGCTGGCAACAAAGGATTCCATTCATTGTGCTAAGCTAAGCTAACGCCGACCCAGTCAAACTAAAACAATGCATGCACTGACACAAAAATGCATGTGCCCACCTATCTAAATGTAGGAAATAATGTGAATAAGCCCTATTTCAAAAAACGGTGGAGTGTTCCTTTAAAGGGGTTATATGATGTTGCTAAAAAGAACATTATTTTGTGTATTTGGTGTAATGAAATGTGTTTACGTGGTTTAAGGTTAAAAAAAAAAATTATTCCACAAACTGTACATTATTGTTTCTCCTCTATCCCCCGCCTTTCTGAAACGCATAATTTTTTACAAAGCTCATCGGTCTGAAAAGCGAGGTGTGCTCTGATTGGCCAGCTATCCAGTGCATTGTGATTGGACGAATGCCTCAAGCCTGTGATGGAAATATTACGCCCTCAACATACTGTGATGACGTGTGTCCTCGAACGATGAGACAAAAACAATAAAACCCATTACAAACTGGACATTTATTGCATCCAGTGTGGACATAAATACTTTTTATTAGAACTTGTTTTATTGTGCATTGTGTATGACGCTGCATAAACATAAAACCATGTCTGCATTTGTGATCGGAGAAACAACAAACAAGCTCTATTCTCCAATGCTCAAAACTTGTGTTTGAATTGTCAGTGGCAAATCCTTTACATATGAAAATGTACTTGCAGACTGTGTGTCAGAAGCGCCAGACTGTCCTTGCAAATATGGAACTGCCCCTCTTTATAGAAACAGTCACTGGTTTCATGAGTTAACCTTGCAGATAATAAAGCGAGAAAAATAGTATGCGTATTTGGCGTTCTACCCAGGGAAAGAGCTCCGAGCTTCAGCATTGGCCCAAAAGCTGAGCGCTCCCCCCGGAATGGGTCGATGGTGAGGAGTCGGGGTGGTGGAGGGATGCTGAAAGATTAGAAAGAATGAAGGTAAGGCGGCTATGATTATAGTAGTTCTCTCTCGTGGTGGTTGGTTAGATGATGTGTTTACTGATGGTGAGTTGGCTGCGTTGATTATCTATGTGTGGTTCTCTGTCGAGTTGGTTGGATGGATTGTGCGGTTATTGATAGTGAATTGGCCGCTTTGATTATTTGCACATGCTCCTCCTTAAATTTGTTAATAACACATCACATTGTAGGCTACTCTAACAGGAAACAGTCCTCATCCTCTGTAATTGCGTTGCACACATATTTGGGTTGAACTGTTCCGGAACAGTGTTGTAAATACAACTTATCCACTGATTTCTAGCTGTGTCCTCTTTTGGAAGAACAAAGTAGTTTCGCTATTACAATGAAAAACACAGCTTCTCCACAACATGGCGGCGGTGACAACAGCGAGAAAAAAAGTTACTCCTTTCATTGCGTCAACATTTGAGTGGTGTTATGCAAATCTTCCAACATTGTGATGTAGACGTGGGGCTCGTTAGAACGAACTGTTGTAGGAGGAAGTGGTTGACTCTTAACTTTTCAAAAGAATATCTCTTTGGATTTGAGGCTTTCAGTTTTGCAACTGTAAAGATCTTCTTTATGCACAAAGAGCTTGTAACACTCCAAAGAGAAAGTAAAACTTGAAATTGCATCACATGACCCTTTTAAAGGCTCTGTCTCCATCCCTAGCCAATAAACTTGATGTGCAGGTTCACCTTTTAATCTTCCATCATGGAGGTTGTCCATTGAATTTTAGACAGGTATAAGAAGGTCAGAGATTTGACAAGTTTTTTTATTTATTTTAATTGTTTTCACTTTTTTACATGATGGAGGTGGTAATAAATCAAAACACAAAACCTCTTCTAAAAATTGAATGCTTGTGCAAGTAAGTTCAATTTCTTGAATTTAAGCAGCAAAAACATTTCAACACATGACGGTCGATGTGATTTTACCAAGTTTACAGTACATTTTAAGTTTTGGCTTACAACCAGGGATTCTTTTCCTCTTTATTGGTAAAGTTACGGTTAGCGTTAAGTTTAGGGGTCAGACTATGTTAGGGTAACCAAACATGACATTTTACAAGGACACGTCCTGACCAGGATTTCTATATTGCCTAAAATATCCAGGTTTTGTCTTTGGTTTCTTGTTTTCATACTTAATGAAGGTGATAATCCTTTGACGAATAACATGCAGACATTGTACATAATCGACCAATCATGCGTGAGAAGGTGGGATCTGCAGAGAACGGTCAAAGCGATGCAAATATTTGTACATATTAGTGTTCGACTTAAAGCAGCACAAAGACCTTTTAAGTGTATTCTTTCCACCTTTTTCTTGTCGTAAAAAAGGGCGCAACCATTTGTATATTCTATGGGTTTGGCTTCCATTCTCATCTGCGTCCACCCCGTCTTGCTATTTTTGGCTGAACTAAACAGTTCGTTTTGCTGCTTGATATTGAAAGTTGGTGTTTAACACAACATTATTTTAATGTTTTATCTTAATTAAGAGCACTCTGGTTTGTAGTGCAAACCGTTTGACCTTTTATTGCACGTTGTTATTCTCCTCCTTATTTGCCCATAGCGGCTAATGAAGTTAAAGTAAAAGGTGGATAGTCTTTGGCAGCACTGAGCAGACCGATCGGTGTATGACATCAAAGTACACAGTATTTTGTCATACAACAACTGGTCTGCACAGCACAAACAAAGCCAAAACTTGGATATTTTAGGCAATATAGAAATCCTGGCCAGAAGGTGTCCTGGGAAAATGGCACGTTTGGTCACCCTATAATGACTATGTTTTTGCACATGAATGTTGTTGTTCCAAAAACAAAAGATGTTGATCCAGGATTATGCTGGTTAGCACAGCCCAATTAGTCCTTGCTGGTATACTCTAACTAAACCACAAGCACACTAAACTCATCCTTTGCCACGACTGTCATGCAAAAGTAGCTGTGACTTATTTGTAAACAAAAAATATATTGTTTACTTTTTATAAACAGCAATTTATATAAAGCAGAGTGCTTTATTCCTGAAGGACAATGTTTTTTTTATGTAAGATGTGCAGGTAGACGTGAGTAAAAAATGATGTATAAAAACATAGCAGCTGTTTATGCATTGTCTTTATGCATTGTTTGCAAAAGTGGAGTGTTGCTGGAAGACATATGTCACACAAAAGTGAAATGACAGAAGTGCAGCTGCTATTGATATTGAACCCTGATGAAAGAATAAATCATAACAAGGGCCAACCCTGTTTATTCATTGCTTATTCATATTGGAAAATTATCTATTTCTTTTATGTAATCGTTCCAGTTACACACCCGCGTAAATTCATTGTGACAGAAAATGTAGATAAGAAAAATGAATGACTATTTAATTTTTGTAATGCCTGTTACTCCATAGTTATCAGTTGCGTACATAAAATATTATTAACTGATTTCAATATCTATTCTTGATTTGATTTCTTAAATTTTTTTTGTGTTGTTATTATTATTATTATTATTATTATTATTATTTCAGTTCAGCATGTGGAAGAGAGAGACCTTTATGACTTCTTGAAGAGATCATGTTGTTAATTTTATATATAAATATAGACCAGCATAAATGTATTAAAACCACTTAAAAGGAAAAAGGAAAAAAAGAAGCAAGGAAAATATTACAAAGGCATACAAAAACCAAACAAACATATTTATTTGTGTCAGATATTCTGCGCAGCAGCACTAGTGTCACGAAGGCCCTCGTGATGTCATTGTGGACATCCCATAATACGTTTGAGGATAAGCCGGAAGTCTGGTAATCGTGTTGCTGTCAAGGTAACGCGTTTAAGTGTATTAAATGTACCTCTTGTTGTAACCGTTGTGAAAGACTGTTAACTCCAAAAGGGAAGTTGGGCATTTTTTCTGTCATTTGGTAAGCGCTGGTGAATTGTGATTAGCCAAGTTAGCTCCGTGTGGCTAATTTAACGGAAGTTTTGGTCGATGTTCCTGTTGCTGTGTCTCATTTCGCTTAATGTGGTCAAAATTGCTGCTGGTTGTCACTCCCAAAATCCTTGTTAGTAGCGTGATAGTTTGGGTTTGTAGTAGTTTTCTGGATCCTCTATTTAGGTTTAATATTTGCAACATTAGTGTTTACATTTCTGATACCTAACGTTAGTCATGTCTTTAAAATATAGTTACATTCTAAGTCAGTCAGTTGCCTTTTTTAAGTAACGTTAGTGCTTTATACAACAAACTTACAGCATCCAGTTATCTTGAACATTTGTATGGTTAATTTATCTTAAATTTGCTGAATGTATTGTTTATAAGGTATGAAAGGACTATATAAGATAAATTACACTCAAATCATATATTTTTGTTTTGTTAGAGATAACTATAGATAGCTTTAGTATACTTCTCCTTTCTGTAGTTTCACTCTGTTTTAACATACAAAGTCAATGTGGTGTGGATTAAAGCTGCTTTCTCCCACAAGTCTGCCTGTTAGAAAGAGTATTTATCTGTTTAACGGGAAGAGAGACACGAAAGTGAGGGCAGAATAAGAAGTATAAATAAGTTCCAGACTAGCTGCCTTTGCTTACTGTGCAGCACGTCCTCCTGTGGTTTACTGGTTCTTCCAGTTTATCAGTAGATCTGTTCGAAAAATGGTAACCAAAAATATTTAGGCTTTTGACAAATAACATGTCCATGGAATTGTTTTTATTACCATCAAGGTTTTAGTTTACAGCATTAATTTAAGATAGTGGCCATATTTATTTTTATTTTTACCCTTTTTTAATAATTTTAAATCACCTGTTTTGTGTTGAATTGTTTTGCAATATGGCAAATTATTTTTAAATATGCAATGCAGCTTTAAGAATCTTACAATTATGTTAATATGGCAATAAAATAAATCTTATATAATTTATTAAAAAAAAATGTCAAAATGTGGTTGAAATGTCCTTAAATGTAACACTTATATTTATGTAAAAATTTAAACAACATACTTACTAATTCGTACCTGTGCAGATTAAACCATATACAAGAATAAGTGAAAAAAAATGCTGACAAATGACCAAAATGGGATAGTAGCAAAGTTTAAAAATATAAAGTTAGAATAAAGTAGTATTGGGTGATAAAACTAATTAGTCTTTAAATAAATCTGATTTTTGTGGTAAATATCTGACAAGATTGTTAAGACTGAAAATTCAGTGGTTGTTTTCTGTAAATCATGGTAAAAATGGATCATACAAAAATGTAATTGAACAGGACACTAGCTAATGTATTGAAAAACCTCAACAACAACAATTATGCCTGGAAATATAGGTACCAATGAGCTATTAACCTTGAAACATTTTCCGTGGCCTCATAATGAGGAGCCCCAATTAAGTCTTCTCAACTCATTTACATTATCTGGTTATCTTTTTTTTTTTTTTTGTCCCCCATAGGAATCGAAGGCATGGAAGATGAGCTGCCCTCCAGACAGGCGGAGGAGGGTAGTTCATCGAAGCGTTCACAGAGGCACCAGGAGCGGCAGGGGAAACTTCCAAGGAGACGCAAAGAAGTGAAGAGGTCTCTTCAGAGGCCAGACTGTCCAGGACACCTGCCGGGGGGAAGTGCACATTGGTTGCCTGAGCATTCTGGATCAGAAGCCTCTGAATCAGTTGAGGACACTGCTGAGAGTTGCCTAAAAAGATGGGATAGATTCAGGTACAAAACAAATCATTTGGTTTAGACCGGTTGAACCCTAAAAACAAAAATGTGCAGTGATGTAAGTGCCTGTCTGTTGCAGACGAGGGCACTTTCTACATGGACCATATCCTGCTACTCACTTTGGACCCAAAGCTTGTGTTCTTCCCAACCCAACCTCAGTCATGTAAGTAAGCAAAGTCAGGCTCACAGTTGGTAAAGGGTTAGGACAAATCCGTCTCTTTTTACTGTTTAAACTTTTTCAAGCAAAGTATTGGAAATATGTGGCAATAAGGCTGTGTGTGCGGAGTTCTGATTGCTTGTTGGATGAAGTTGGAGGGCAGCGCAGTCAGGCACCGCTGTTGCGGTCACAAGAGTAGTCCTACTGGAACTTAAAACACCCCAGCACTATGCCTGTTTTACACCCCCCAGGACAAACCACATGCAGAGGGTAATGTTGGGTTTATGGTTTGATATCTGATGTTGTGCTTAACGTGTTGTTTAGTTGGTATGAGATATGTTAGTTATACGTTTCTGTATAATACCAGATCAAGAAAGATGATTAGAGTCAATCTATAAAAAATACTTCTTCTGGATGTCATGCAACGATCAAGTTTTGAAACTTAGTGGAGTTATAGAAACCTAGCTGTTGGACTTTATTCCTTGGTACAATAAATGTGTAAATAAACTGTCAATTTTTTAAGTTAAAAAAAGCAAACTGTGAATGTGTCAAACGACAGCCGTTTTATTTATTTTTATTTATTTATGCTGAAAATGGTCTGATCCTAAAACTATGAGAAACCAAATGCAGAAGTCCACATTTCAGTGCTTTCCAACATTTGACCATGACTTATGTTGCGTAACGAGTGTAGAAACAGGACAAAGTACATGCCGTTTTGCTTCGCTCGGAGTGCAGTGCCGACACATACCATGTTTGCCTACTCTGTCGACTTTCCCCGCAGGCACATTCAGGATCCAGCCAGCCAGCGGCTTACCTGGAGCAAACCACCACTCAACGTCCTGGTCATCAGAAAGATCCGAGATGAGACCCTTCTGGAGCCGTTCAAAGAGCTTTGCAGGTTCCTCGTGGAAGTAGGTTTCACAAATGCAACATTAGTAGTTGATTTACAAGCTAGGAAGTTACAGACGCTACTGTTAGCATCTGCTTTCCATTGGGTGTTCCCTTTCATTTTTTTTCACAGGGTCATTAGTTTTTTTTTTTTTTTTGGTTACACAAATACTTACACAATTTTTCCACCATCAGGAGAAACATCTGATGGTTTATGTGGAGAAAAAAGTTGTGGACGATGGCTCTCTCATGAGGGATGACTCATTTTCAGCCATTTGCAATCAGCTGTGCACATTCAGGGAAGGTACTGAAACCTCACTGTGTTATCGGCAGGTTCACCTGTAACTTGATTTACATAACCCAGACGCACCATTAACCAATGAAGGATTGGGGGCATTAGGAAAATGAGTGATTTATCGTTGTGTTCACACAGGGTTTGATGACATCTCAGACCGCATCGATATGATTATTTGTTTGGGTGGAGATGGGACTCTTCTGTATGCATCATCCCTTTTCCAGGTATTCTCTCATCTCATCTCATTTGTTTGTGCACAAGTCTCCCCCTAGGTCAGTCTCATCTGCTTTCCATTGGGTGATCTCTGTGTGCTTTATATAAATTATTAGAATTTGGATATACAAAAGTGAGTTGTTTAGGGATTTATTTAAGAATGAAATGTGGTTTTGTTTCATTTGTTTAAGGGCAGTGTTCCCCCGGTCATGGCCTTCCATCTGGGCTCCTTAGGATTTCTCACACCATTCAAGTTTGAGTCTTTTAGAACAGATGTGGATAAAGTGTTTGAAGGTAGAGTGATTTGAGAAATGTTTTTTAATTTTTCATCTCTGTAACCAGAAGAACTGTTGTAGTTGTGCTTTAGATGTTTATGTTGTTTTATATATTTGTGTCTGGCTCCTGTAGGTAATGCTGCCATCATCCTGCGCAGTCGTCTAAAGGTTAAGGTGTTGAAAGGCATGTTCCAGAGGCACGAGCAGCTCCTCAGCCGTCAGGAGAATGGAATATTGCCTCATAACCACATAAACAACGAGGCAGGCAAAATCACACTACAGTTACAGGTAACGCAGCACTTACAAAGTATTTTGCTGAACAAAAACAGTGAAGTGGAGAAATAAAAAAATAAAATTCTGTCTTTATTTACCAACAAATTTTGGCACACAGGCCTAACAAGTTCTAGGAAAACACAAACACTGAAAAAATTTAAACTTGCAATCCACCAATATGGCCATTGGACAAATCTGATGGTGTGGTGTTCAACCAATCACATGACATTCTAAGAGAGAGACCGTAAAATAAGCTCATGGGCTCCTTTGATCAAAAGTGACAGTAAATGTATAATTTACAATATTACAAAAGATTTCTATATCAAACAAATGCTGTTCTTTGAGCTTTGTATTCATCCAAGAATCCTGAAAGAAAAAGAAAAATGAAATCCTTAAAATTTAAAAGAATTAGAATGATTTATGAAGGAATTTGGTTGAACATAAGAAACTTCTTTCAAAATCTTACTGACCCCAAAACTTTGAACAGTTGAGCACATGTACATACAGACGTACATGAATTTACATATTGTTTACAATGAATATATCATTAATTAGCTTAAATGTATTTATATATATATATATATATATATATATATATATATATATATATATACACATACATATATAATTGTCCAATTGTCATAGCAATAACAATGTCATTGACAGTCTGTGTTTTTATGTACGAGATATTTTAGACCAGAGTGGCATATGATAAATACAGAAACGCCTCTGATTGTTAGATGCGTTTGTGTGTAATTCTGTGATATGGATATTATGTGTGTGTATAAAGGTGTTAAATGAGGTTGTGGTGGACAGAGGGCCTTCATCCTACCTGTCTAATGTGGACCTTTATTTGGACGGCCGCCTCATCACATCTGTACAGGGAGACGGTGAGCGCAATCATACGCTTCAGCTTCAAACAGCTCTCATAGATCCCTTTTATCTTGTCCCCATTGTGCAGGCCACTCAAAAGGGGTCTGGTTAAGGGGTTTTCAGAATGTAATTAGTACTTTAAATCAGCAAGGATGCTTTATTTTGCTGAAAAGTGACATTAAAAACATTTATAATTTTACAAAAGATAAAATGCTGTTCTTTTTAACTTTCTATTCCTCACAGAGTCTTGACAATAAGTATGAGTGCTTACACCACAGAAGAATTAAAGGGATCGTTCACCCAAAAATGAAAATTCTGTAATTTATTACTCACCCTCATGTCGTTCCGAACCCGTACGACCTTTGTTCATCTTACGAACACAAATTAAGATACTTTTGATTAAATCGGAGTGCCCTGACCCTGCACAGGCAGCTATGCAACTGAAATGTTCCCAGGCTCAGAACGTAGTAAGGACATCGATAAAATAGTCCATGTGACATCAGTGGTTCTACCATAATTTAAAGGGGGGGTGAAATGCTATTTCATGCATACTGAGTTTTTTACACTGTTAAAGAGTTGGATTCCCATGCTAAACATGGACAAAGTTTCAAAAATTAAGTTGTACGTTTGAAGGAGTATTTCTGTTCCAAAAATACTGCTTCCGGTTTGTCACAAGTTTCGGAAAGTTTTTTTCGAGTATGGCTCTGTGTGACGTTAGATGGAGCGGAATTTCCTTATATGGGTCCTGAGGGCACTTCTGCCGGAAGAGCGCGCGCTCCCGTATATCAGAGCACTGAGAGCACAACAGACTTCACTGATTAGAGCGAGAGCGTCGCGAAATGTCACAAAAGGAGCGTGTTTTTGGTTGCCAGGGCAAGACAACCCTGCACAGATTACCAAAAAAAAAACAGCATTAAGGGATCAGTGGATGGAGTTTATTTTTACAGAGCATCAACGGAGTTGTGCAAGTGTTTGTGTTTGTTCCCTGCATTTCTAAAATGCTTGTTTTACAAACAAAGCCCAGTTTGACGACGGATTTGCGTATCGTTTATTTCTTAAGGATGATGCAATCCCAACGAAAAAGGGTTACGATTGTGTGTTGGAACCACAGGCGGTGAGTAAAACTGCTTAAAATATCTCTGCCTCCTTGTTAGTGCGTCCGCCTCCCATCGGAGACCCGGGTTCGAGCCCCGCTCGGAGCGAGTCCTTGCTGCTGCTGCTCTCGTTCAGTTTCAGCCTTCACAGCTGTCACAGCTTCCAAACGCTGTCAACGCAACTGGCGCTCGTGATTCTTTAGCTCCGCCCACACGTCACGCCTCCAGGCGCTCGTGTTTTTCCGGGAAAAATCGGTACAGACTATCTTTCTCTTATGAATATAATAAAACTAAATACTTTTTGGAGTAATGAAGGATGCAGTACTACTCTATAGGTACTCAAGATTAACATGATATTGAGTGAAAACAAGCATTTCACCCCCCCTTTAACTAATTTATTATAAAGCGCATCACAACGCAAGCACATTACTATCCTCTTCACGTAAACAAGGCTCAGTGCATTCCTGGGGCCTGTTCTTCGTATGTCGCTTATTACATCCAAGATCAAATGACACATCCAAGATGATATCATCGTCCTAATCATGATCCGGCTAATTGGGTTCTACGAACACACCTGTTGTGTATGATTAGTATCGCTGGATTGAGTTATCTGAGATAATTGCGTGTTTATGTGTTGTCTTAAAAGGGGATATGTATCGATACTCGAAACCATGATCAGCAGTGCAGCGATTGGCTGGTGGCAAGACGGCAATGTAATGACGTCATATAACTTAAAGCGACACCTGACGAAAAACTTGACAAATTTCTGGACTTCTATAAGGAAACAGCCAAGCAAACAAAACTACATAAATGTGATAATAGATACATGAGACAGATAATAGATACATGTCTTTATTTTTTTAGTATTTTTTTCATTATTCCCAATTATTTAGATTCGCAATTTATAATAGTTGTGCAGTCTTTACATTTTTATTTCAATGTAGAAATTATCTATTCATTTCACTTTATATTTGGACAGATTTGTTACGTGACAGCATTAATGAAAGTTTCAATATCATGTTACCTGCATCTCCTACGCTACATCAAGCCACTCTTATAATAGCAGCGACTCTATTATCTGTATAGCATGTGTGTAAGACTCGAATACAATTATGAAGTAATAAATTTATGACAAATATTTCAGTGAGTAAAACTGGCTGTGTCTATAGTAGGCTGTTATGGACTACACAACATTTTTATATTATTTTTAAATAATTTTTTTAATGATTTATTATTTTAAATTATTGTCCCTGGATCAGTACGATACTCTTGTATATTTTGAGTATCAGTTCTGGTTGAAAAGAAGCGATCTGATCCTGTTTACATGAAATAAGCCTGCTCCCGAGCAGGTTTAAGCTTACGAACCTGTTGCTATGACAGCAGCTCCGGGATGAGCTTCGAAGAACCAAATGATCCAAGATCACGCCAAATCGTCAACATTCAAATCCAGCTAACTGAGTTAGCGACATACGAAGAACAGGCTCCTGTTCTGCATCAACAGCATCACAAGCATGCATTGTACTGAGGTACTCTCAATAATGGTGGAAAATGTGATTTGGACAAGAACTGTCGAATAAAGTTATTTTTGTTTTCATTGTGCACAAAAAATATTCTTGCTGCTTCGTAAAATTACGGTTGAACCACTAATTTCACATGACGTATTTTAATGAGACATGGACTATTTTAATACTATTTCTTGAGTTAAGTTTCTGTGGCTCAGTGGTAGAGCATTGTGTTAGCAGCACAAGAGGTTGTGGGTTTGATTCCCAGGGAACACGTTAGGTAAAAAATGTTAGTCTGAATGCACCAAGTCGCTTTGGATAAAATTTATTTTAAAATGTCTGCTTAATTTAATTTTAATTTCTCTCCATGTAGGTTTAGAAAGCTTACGGATTTCATTAAAAATATTGTTTTGTACGAATATAAAATATACATTATATATGTAAATATATAATATTATCTTAAATATAATATGAACGGGGTGGTCACGTGACCCAGAGCGAGATGGCTGCTTGAGTACTCGGCTCCGCTCTAATATTCAACTAATTAGCGTTTTTTCCTCCGAATCTTTCGTTTTAAACAATTTTACAGACCTTCAGTCATGTCTGACCCCACTTCGGACAAAGATTTTCCGATTTTCGGATCAACACGCTCGCAGAAAGCAAAAGAAAAAGACAAAAAGAAGACCACTCATTCCTCGCCGCTAGCAGAAGCTAATGCTAATGCAACAGAAGTTGAATCGGACATGGCGCTGGTACTTTCTGAAATAAGAGCCAATGGTTCACGTCTTGAGGGAATAACTAATAGGCTGGAGGGAATAGCTGGATCCGTCTCCTCTCTACAGAATTCGTTTGCGGCTCTTACTGAGAGGATTGACGGCATTGAGACCCGTTTAACAGAAGCTGAAGGGAGAATTTCAACTGCAGAAGACTCAGTGGCAGTGTCCGAGAGTCAACTTGCTAATTTACATACCAAAGTGGAACAGCTTCAGTCAAAAGTGGACGATTTAGAGAACAGAGGTCGACGAAAAAATTTGAGAATAGTTGGCCTACCAGAAAGAGCGGAAGGTTCCGGTCCACTCGTATCATTTCTCCGTTCCTCTATTCCCAAATGGCTAGATCTGCCTGCAGACTCTCTCACACTGGATATTGAACGGGCCCATAGATCTCCTACTTTTGCGCCCAGTAATCCGAATTCACCCCCAAGAAGTGTTCTGGTTCGCTTTTTGCGATTTACAGAAAAGGAAACTATTCTGAGGGCAGCGTTGAAGAAGAAGATTATTCATGACGGCGCAGAGCTTCGGTTTTACTCAGATCTTTCTTCGAGTGTCCTGCAGAAACGACGCGAGTTCAACTCAGTGGTCAAGATCATGGTCTCCCGTGGCATATATCGCGGATTCGCCTACCCTGCTCGGCTAAGATGCTTACACTCGGGACAGATCCGCTTGTTTGATGATCCGAACTCGGCTCAAGTTTTTCTCGACTCTATGGACAGATAATTTTTTTTCTTTTCATCTTCAGCTGTAATAAACGCTATATTTTTCGGAGGATTTTTTTTTTTCTTCTTCTTCTGAACCCGCCAGACTTGTAAGTGATTAAGGGTAGTTTTTATTTATTTTTATTTATTTTTTATATACTTTATTGTTATTATTTATTTAAATTTTTTAAGGTTACTTTTGTTGCAACTTTTTGCTGCTTGCAATATTCGCTACCTTGTGTTTTTTTTTTTTTTTTTTTTTTTTAAAGGGGATCTAGATGTTGTAGGCTCAATTTTCCCTTTCCTGTACCCCCTTTATTTATATATTATTATTGTTATTATTTAATCATTGGGTTCAGTAATTTTAATTACGTATTGGATTTTATTCATATAGGAGCGATTCTTGAGAGGGCTTTTTTCCTCAGTGGCATTATTACGATGATATCTTTATTTATGTTCCTTATCTCATTTTGTGACTTAGTGATGTTCTTTGTGCCCTATCGTTTGGGGATGGGGCCTGGGGGGGTGGATTTTTTTGGGGTAACTCAGTGTTCAATTTGTGGAGTGTTCTGTTCAAACTTGGTGTCTTTTATATACAGGATCTACTTTTATCATTATCAGCTCATCAGCATCTTAATTTTTTTGTTTTTTTGTTTGCATGTATGATATTCTCAAGTTAGTAACTTGGAATGTGAAGGGTATCGGGCACGTTATAAAGAAGAAGAAAATTTTGACATTTCTCAAAAAGGAACATGTGTCCATTGCTTTGTTACAAGAAACCCACTTATCGGACACTGAACATTGTAAACTCAAAAGAGACTGGGTGGGTCAGATATATTACTCCTCTTATACGTCAAATAGTAGGGGGGTGGCAATTTTAATTCACAAGAACATTTCATTCAATTTGGATTATGTAGAGTCTGACTCTGAGGGGAGATTTGTACTAATCTCGGGCTATATTTTCGGAGTGCATCTCACTATTGGAAATGTATATGCCCCAAATATTGATTGCCCCAATTTTATATCTGAGACCGTTTTGCATTTTAACCAGTTTTGTGGAAACCTGGGGTTCTTAGGTGGTGATTTTAATTGTATAATTGATAATAATTTGGATAAATCCACTCCGCAGACCACGACAGGTCACAAATCCTCCCGTACTTTACGAAATGTTTGTAAAGATTTAGGCCTAGCAGATATTTGGAGGGAGCTACACCCGAAAGACAGAAATTACACATTCTATTCTCACCCCCATAACTCTTATTCCAGGTTGGACTATTTCTTTGCACCATCTGAATGTATTCACCAAGTGAAATCCTGTTATATTGGCCCTATTGCTTTGTCCGACCACAGCCCTGTATATTTAGACTTGGATATCAATTTATCCATTCCTAAATCCAATTATTGGAAGTTTAATACTTCACATTTGAATAATGACAGCTTCTGTACGTTGCTTAAACAGAAAATAGTTCAGTACTGGCAGGAAAACCATAACTCTCAAGTTTCTTCTGCGACAAAGTGGGATGCCGCTAAAGCGGTGTTACGAGGCCACATTATTTCCTATTCTTCTTTAGTGAGCAAACTCAAGACCAAAAAAAGGAAAGAATTAGAGACAGAGGTGATTCACCTAGAAAATCAACACAAACAAACACCAAATCAAACCAATTGGATTCAGCTAAACAGAGCAAAAGCAAAATTAAATTTAGATCACACAGAGCATATCAAGAAATTGCTGTTTTTTAGTAAGCAAAAATATTACGAATTCGGAAATAAACCTAGTAGTTTACTTGCATATCAACTTAAAAAAACACAACAAGAAAGAGTTATAAAGGCAATCAGGACTCCAGAGGGCAAGGTCTCTTTTGATCCTCAGACAATTAACAATACTTTTTCAGATTTTTACAGGACTTTATACAAAGCTGAAGGCTGTTGTTTAATGAAAGATATATCAGATTATCTGTGTAATTTTTCTCTTCCTGTTGTTTCTGAAACAAACAGAGCTATTTTAAATGCCCCTTTCACTAAGGAGGAAATCTGGCAAGCTATTCAGTCCATGCCATCAGGCAAAGCCCCAGGCCCAGATGGGTTCCCGCTTGAATTCTACAAGCAATTTTGGCAAGATATTAGCCCAATTCTAATGCCTGCAATTAATCACCTTTCAGAGCTAAACTTAATGCCTGAGTCTTGGTCCTCTGCCATCATCAGCCTCATTTTAAAAAAAGATAAAGACCCTTTGGATTGCTCCTCTTACCGCCCAATCAGTTTATTGAATGTAGATTACAAAATCATAGCTAAAGCATTGTCTCGACGCCTCGAATCCGTCCTTCCTTCTATCATTTCCCCTGATCAGACCGGGTTCGTAAAATCTAGATATGGTTCTGACAATATCCGTAGATTACTGAATATTCTAGATTATGTACATACGACCAAGGATCCCACATTAATTGTTTCGCTTGATGCCGAAAAGGCATTCGATAGGGTGGAGTGGCCTTTTCTTTTTGCCTTATTGGAGAAGATAAATTTAGGACACTATTTTATTAATTTGGTTAAACTCTTTTATTCCCAGCCTATGGCGTCGGTTAATACGAACCGTCTAGTGTCTGGCAGATTTCCGGTTGGTAGAGGCTGCCGCCAAGGTTGTCCACTTTCACCTCTTTTATTTTCTTTGGTAATTGAACCTCTGGCTGCAGCAATGAGGGCCAATACTAATATACAGGGTATCAGAGTAGACTCAGAAGAGCATCGTATTTCTCTTTACGCCGATGATGTGTTATTATATTTTAAATATACAGAGACTTCCATTGACACAATTCTATCGATTATTAGTGAATACAGTACTTTTTCTGGGTATAAAATTAATCTGAATAAATCTCAGGCTTTATACCTGTATGCTCCCCCCGAGGCTGCTTTGGGCTCTCCGTTTCGCTCTGCTCCCTCAGGTTTTCAATATTTAGGAATAAACATTACACCCAATTTGAGTGATTTATTCAAAGCTAATTACACCCCATTAGTTACCAAAATTTGTCAGGACCTGTCCGATTGGTCAAACCTCCCTATTTCTTTTTTGGGCAAGATTAACGTCATAAAGATGAACATTTTACCTAGGTTAAACTTTTTATTTCAAAATCTGCCCTGTTATTTAACGGCTGTTTTCTTTAAAAATGTAAATTCCATTATATCAAAATTTATATGGAATAAAAAAAAGCCCAGACTCAAATTTTCTATTTTACTGAAACCCAGAGAATTAGGAGGTGTTGCACTCCCTAATTTCCAGCTTTATTTTTGGTCTGCCCAGATTAAAAATATGATCAATTGGTTTCTAAACAGAATGGACTCACAGTGGGTAGGGATTGAGGCTTTGCGATGTTTTCCAAATTTGTTGTGTACCCTACCATTTATTTACAATATACATAAAATTGAATCAGTATCTAATATTTTTACGGTATCAAACACTCTCCTAGCATGGAAAGATATTTTAAAGTATTTGAACATTCCAAACATCCCATCTTTAAAATCTCCAATTTCATTCAACCCTGATCTACCCCCTGCTATCCAGAACATTGGTCTTCGTTCTTGGAGATTGAGGGGAATTTTGGAGCTAGGTCAGCTTTTTGATAAGGGCCATCTCAAATCTTTTCAACTGTTAAAACAAGAATTTAATTTACCTAATAAGGATTTCTACAAATTTTTGCAACTACGACATTTTCTGGAATCACTTCTAAAGGACGAGAGAATACGCTTAGATCTCTTTGACATAGAAAAACAACTGTACTCTTCAGTTTCTCTTAAAAATAGGATTTCTGCTTTTTATGCCATGTTTTCTAATGTCGGTTCCTCCTCCTTAGATCCTCTGAAACTAGTATGGGAAAAAGATTTTGGAACTAATCTCAGTGACGATGACTGGGTTTCGGCCTGTTCTGGCATCTTCTTTAGAGGCGCATCAATATCAAACCATGAGCAAAGCTTCAAGTTCATTTACAGGACTTATTTAACACCGGTTCGCCTCCACAAGATCTTTCCTAATGCTTCCCAACTGTGTTTCAAATGTAAGTCTAATATTGGTACGGTCATGCATGTGTTCTGGGACTGTGATATGATCAAGACTTACTGGAAAGAGATACATAAAGCTGTTCAGAAGATTATTGGTAAATCTTTTGCTTTATCCCCAAGTATCTATCTCTTGAACTGTAAAGCTGAATTACATCTCAACCATGATCAAGAATGTGTGTTACATTTCTGTGCCTTTTTGGCGAGAAAATGTATACTTTTGTTGTGGTCCACTCGTCATGTCCCTTCCATCAATATGTGGTTGAGTCAAGTTGCCACATATCTACCTTTAGAAAAACTAACCTGTGATTTACACCGGAAGTCTAACGACTTTTGGCGTGTTTGGTCCCCTCTCTGGAATTTCCTTGAGAAAGTATGTTGATTGTCTTTATTTCTTGATTTTTGTTTGGACTGGTGCTATTGCCCTTCATTCAACCCTTGAACTATCATTGTATAACTGTATGATGGATGACTGTGTATACTGCTATGGGACACCTGTACCACGGTTTTGTTACTGTAAAACTATAAACACATAATAAAAAAAAAAAAAAAAAATATATATATAATATGAACGAAGATCTTACTGGTTTGAAACTACATGAGGGTTAAGTAATGAATGACAGAATGTTTTTTTCTTTTTGGAATATCCCTTTAAGCAGCACAATTTTTTTCAAAATTGATGATAATAAGAAATGTTTCTTCAGCATCAAATCTGCATATTGGAATGATTTCTGAAGAAACGTGACAAGAATAAAAGAATAAAAAATCTGTTTGCTATGACGGGAATAAATTACATGTAAAGTCTATATAGATATAAAATGTAAATCCATTACAAGTAATATTATTTCTCAGTATAATCTCTATTTACTGTATATCAAATAAATACAGCCTTGTTGAGCCTAAGAGACTAGAGCGTGGCTTAGATTTTTTTTTTTTTTTTTTTTTTTGCATGATACACAAGAAACATTTAGATTAGCTTCGTTATCTGAGTGCTTGATCTATTTTTTTTTTTGATTGTTTTGTTTTTACAGCTCTAGCAGATGTCTCAATACATTATGGTCTTTTCATTTGCTTTGACGAGAGTCCAGCTGCCATGAAAATAAATGCAAATATGTGGTGTGTTTCTATGCAGGTGTAATAGTTTCCACCCCGACGGGCAGCACAGCCTATGCTGCTGCGGCGGGAGCTTCCATGATCCACCCTAATGTTCCTGCCATCATGGTCACCCCCATCTGCCCTCACTCCCTCTCTTTTAGACCCATCGTGGTGCCCGCAGGAGTGGAGCTCATGGTGAGAACTCAGGTTTTTCCATTTCTGTGATGAAACTGCATCTGCCAATTGAGGAAATAATTAGTTATATTTAGGTTTTATTCATTTATTACCTTCAAATGAGAGCTTTAAATGCACTTACTGTATTTACTCTGCAGATAACGCTGTCGCCTGATGCTCGTAACACAGCCTGGGTCTCGTTTGATGGCAGAAAGAGGCAGGAAATCCAGCATGGGGACAGGTGACACTCTTTTTACACAATCCCATAAGCAAACAGCTTTGACCTCTCCCATAAACCAGTGATACAACAATAGCTGTATTACAGTTATGGAAATGAGCATCAGCAGTTTCAGTAGGCACCTCAACCTTTTAGTTCAAATTCAGTTTGCCCTTTATTTCCTCAAGCTGCACTCTCAACCGCACTTGCTATATCTGTTAATCATTAGTTCTTTTTTTTTTTTCATTATAGCATTAAGATCACAACCTCTTGTTTTCCGGTCCCCTCTATCTGTTGTCATGATCTGGTGTATGACTGGTTTGACAGTCTGGCTCAGTGTCTCCACTGGAACGTCCGCAAGAAGCAAACGAGTCTAACGGATGCCAGCGACTCTTCGGATACGGAGAACTGAAACATCATTAGAAAAGACACCTATACTCTTCACTCTCTGTTGACTTTACATTCCATCCTGACTCACTGAAAAGGGGTTAGAGTTCAAAATTCTTATTTTTACATTGCACATTTCTATGTTCATAAATAAACAGATTTCATTATAAATCTATTAATAAAAGTGCTCCTGTGCTACCTGAGAAATAACACGTTTATTGTTTAGAGGCTAGCCTGGATTACTTGCAATTTAACGGCAGCAAAATGTTTGGTTAACATAAAATATCATAGTGTGACGGCTAAACATCGATCGTTACCACAACATGCTAAATAACGGATCTGATTCAGATTTTATTACAATACCATTTATTAAAAATTATTTAAAAATCATTCATTTAAGAACATTTCAATTTGTACTGTATGTTATATAGAGTCAGCCACTTCTAAATAGTTTAGGTTACAGAAAATAGAAAACATCCACCTTATATTTGCACATTATAGCAGGAAATGTATTGTAAGTCATTTACTGAGCATAAAATGTTAATTTAGATTTTGTGTGTGTGTGTGTCTGTAGCTGTTAGCTAAATTGACCACAGACTATCCTCACCTACAAACAGACAGAGCTTGGTTTTCTGTGTGGTTGGTCACATGTATGGGGAAGCCATGCTTTGTCAGTTTATCATGTTTGCAGTCAATTTTGTGTGGTCTTCTAGCCATTGTACATTAAACTACTAAGACTGAATGTGGTTTATCAGTCTTTTTCCTGTAGCTCAAAGCTGTTGTTTGATTTTTGTTCAAAGCCTTTCTGAATATGAATCACATAACTGTTTTGTCAGGTTGGATGGCTGTCAAACCCAAGTAGCCTCCCTGTGGCGGCAGAGGATGTTGCATTCTCAAATCCATAATTCTAAAGCCATTATTGGTTTAGTTTAATATTTAAAAGACTCAAGGCTGTAATCTTTTTATTTACAGATGCATTGTATGTTTTGTGTTTCTCATAAAATATTTATGGCACTGCAAGGTCATATCATGTCACTGCATAAGAACTTAGCATAGCTGAATGTATGTTAGCAGTTTACAGTTTGATGTAAATAAGAGATTGTATGATGTTAGTGTTGGTCTCATTTATAATATTTCAATAAAAGTTTCTTTTTACCTTGGATGTTGTTTTTTTTATCATTTGAAATGTATCCTTATGTATTATAGGTCTTTAACCTGCTGTATTTACTAACGCAACAGTGTTTGCAGAACAATGGAAAATACATTGTCAAGTAGCTTGTGAGATATTTTATAAAAACAAAGCATAAATTTTGTAAAAATTTTCAACAAAACAATGCAAATTTCTTGTGTTCTATATTTTTATTGCAATTAAAGGATACAGATATAGTTTCTGACAGACACTTAAATTATTCTCCATATATTGCAAAAAGACAGTCCTCAACATTAATCCAAGTACAGACAGTTATGTGAAGATGCTAACAAAAAAATAATAATGGGATTTCAGTTATAAATGATGTAACACTACATTTTTTACGACAGACAGCCAATGGCAAATTAAATGTCCTGCCAATTGAAAAAAATAATCTGGCATTTCAACATCTTTCTCTCAAAGACAGTGGGACAGAAAACAAAAGTGAGGAAAGTTCCATAGAAAGAAAACACAAGTGTGTCTTTAGTTACAAACATGGTGTCATACCCAGTCCATCTAGATCTTCAGTCAATGACAGAATATTGAGGACAATAGTATTTCTACAGGAACACTAAGTGTGACCAACAAGATCATCTACTTACAGACATGGTTAAAGATTCTTAGCATTTAAAGAAAAAAAAGACGTTCACTTGGGCACGAGGGGTTTGTTTCCCTGCTCCTTGTGAACTTGGGATGACCTTGAATTTTGAGGGATGCTTTAATAAGGGTTCTCAGTTTTTTAATATAGAGAAACCACCTTTGCAGCTTCTTGTGCGCATCTGATAACCACTAGAGTCAAAGCATTGCAGATGAACAGATGTTTTCTGCATTCTAACTCGAATACATTGTCCAAAAGCAATCTTACCATCATCGGTTTTAGTATTTGTAGAAAATGCAGTAAAATGAAAACCTGTGTGTCTGACATTAAAAAATAGAGTACAGTTCATGCTGAACATGAACATGGCATGAACTTCTCTGGCAGATTTATAGAATCCATATATAAATGATACATTTGTATTTCATTTCTTAAATATCATCCTCAGTATGAGTAAAAAAAAACAGAAAACAAACAAACAGCTAATGTAAAATAACACTCTAGCCAATAGTATGCAACCCTACAGAAGGATAGTATTGGACCTCAGCCCGATTAAAACGCGAACTAACTAACAGGCTATTTTGGACCAGAGCCCCTCGGGGAAGTACAATTTATCAACCTCAGCGTTTAAAGACCAGATGGGAAAAACAAAGGCTCTGATGCAAGGATGTGAGCTACGGCATGACAGGTTTGAACTCTATTTCTCTGGAATTGGTCAGAATTTGAACGTATACGAAAAAAAAACATCAATATCCCTCAACATTTGGCACAAATGTGGATGTAGTTTCCCCTTCTGAACGCAGTCGACCTCATGAGACTCAAATGGAGTTTGGTTTTAAATAACTGCCAACTACAATCAAGGATACTGTTCAGATTTATTAACTTCTCTGTTATACGTTAACATGGATTATTTCTCTTCAGGGTAACAAAACGTGTTTGCACAAGTCCACGAAAATAGAGCTCTCATGTCAAACCGAGCAAGATCTCCCAGATTTCTACAGAAATATCACAGGTCAAGAGCCATTGAGATTCATGATAGGTAACACTTATTAGGTATCTAAGCTAACGGTACACAAAGAAAAGAAACAAAAAAAAAAAAACGTCCAGATTTGAATTTCTCTCGATTGGACAATCAACCTTCATATGTGGGTTAAAAACCATAGTGAAGGTTCACCAATCCACTACAGACATGTTTATACAGCAGAATACTTGACTTTAGATAAAGCAAAGATGAAAGAAAAACACAGGGCTCAGGGAGACTTGCGGTTCTTGCATCCACAGTGGGGGGGAAGCATTTTCAGAGAAAACCAAAAAGCCTTTGCGATATTTTCCATTGTCATCATAGCCGTTTCCTGCTCTCATTGAACCTTTAAGTCTGTCAGAGGAAGATCTCAGCCTGAACAGAAATGGGAAACATCTTCCGAACATGACAGAAGTACGTCAGCAGGTCCACATGGAGCATGGGAGTTTGTGTGCGGCGTGAGGAAACCGTTTATGTCTGAACAGTCAAGGGCTTTGTCTCACTTTGCTCTTCCTCGTCTTCTTCCTCTTCCTCTGTGTGCTGCTCCAGCTCTTCTCTGGTGATCATTTCAAAGTCGTTGCCGTTGCTGTGCTGCGACCCCTCATCCTCCCGTCTGTCACTGTCCGTGTCCGACTGACGTTCTTCGCCCGCATCCATTTCTTTATTGTCGTCTTCATCCTCTTCCTCATCGCCGTCTTTTTTCTCGCTGTCCGATTTGTCCTCGCTATCTGATTTCTGCGCTTTGCTTGAATCCTTGTTGTCGGATTTCTCGCTGCTGGATTTCTTGGAGCTGGAGCGCGGACCCTTGTATTCGTGGGTGTAGAGGGGGCGGAAGGAGTCGATGAAGCCCACGTCGGCTGTCAAGTTGGGTAGTAACCAGAAATGATGACGGCCACCAGTCACAAGCCAGATGATCAGGAACAGGATGCAACGAGCTGAACAAAGAGGGAAACCAGAAATAAGATGAGAATAGACAGAAGATGTGGTGTCATTGGACTGTAATGTGAAATATTGTATAATACAAGATATAAAAGTCTAGAGCTCATACCGACGGCCAGGAGAAGTATGCTGGCGACGAAGCACCCTGCTGCCACGCTCAGGTAATACACACCAACTCTCATCTCAGCTGGCCACAGCGGGAACAGAGTGGCTGCGATCACAGCAATGACTGCAAACACATACACACACACACATCTCTGAATCAGTACTGGAGCCAGAGAAACTACAGTCAGGCTAAACTGGAGAGAGAGAGAGAGAGAAAAAAATCCCACCTAGGATCAAGCCCATGGCAAAGGTTTTAAAGTGGACTGGATCGTAAATCCAAAAATAAACCTGTAGGAAAGAAAAAATATTAGAACTTTTTAATTACAACAAAAGGTATTTGTGAAAGTGAAGAACCATTTCATTTTTTTATGTAATATTTTAATAATAACAACAACAGTTACAATACTCTATATAATTATATAAAAAATAATCTTAAATTATATTATTGGGGTTGGCTGGGTAAAAAAAAAACATCAGTGTTAAAAAATAATAATACTTTTATAAATGACAAAATTATTAATCTTATTAATATAAAAATAAACGTAATTCAAATTGTTATTGGGGTACCAGTGTTGAAATTGTTAAATAAGGCTAAAAAGATTAACAATAATTTTAAGTCATCGAAATTAAGTTGAAATTATATCCAAATATTAGATAAAAAACATAAATCTAAATAGAAAATCTATACAAAGATTAGAAATGTTCATTTGTCAACTAAAAAAAAATAATGTTTAACTTTAAAGACTAAAAAAATAAGTAAAAACTTTTACAGAAGAATGTACAAAATTACAAAAGATTCGGAACTAAACTTTAATGAAAACTAAAATATAAAAAAGAAGCTAATTCAAAATATTACTAAATATCATAACAGTACACAATATGCACTAACACTATGCTACTCCATGCAGTATTGTTTACAAAATCTTAATGTTGATCATACATTTTATTCTTTGATTCCATTTTCAATGTGGAAAAAATCCTTTTACATAAAGTGCATGTGTGTTACACTATGAAATATAAAGCAGACAATCAAAGAGCCTGACCAATATATAATTTTGACGATATTATTTCGTTTATTGGCCATTATGAGCCTGTTGCCGATATATCGGCGAATATGCCACCGAATATGCCACCGATATTATTATATAAATATATATATATATTTTTTTTTTTTTTTTTTTTACAGAACATATACGTAATGCAGATAAATTGCTTGAAATTGTGTAATTAGTTTGTCCAGCTCCATTGTTTGCTACTGGCAACCTGGATGAAGCACTTAACTTCAAGTCAATGGAAAACAACAGAAAATTTGAATGGCCATATCTCCATAATAGTGCGGTGAACCTGCACAAAATTCGATGGATCCCTTCAGCTCGAGTAAACCTCTCGAATGCAATAGAGTGTACGTCTTGAGGCCCTCTTTCAAATGAGACCACCCCCGCGTCGATAGCCCCCGGGGTTCGGGAGTTACAGGTAGTTAAATTTATGGTCCGGCGCCAACCAATCTAGCGATCCCAGGGGGCTAATGATGCGCGGAGGGTGGCATGGCAAAGGGATCCCCCAACTTTGGTGGAGATCCCCTGGCGTGTTCGCGAGATAGTGACACCAGTTCAGTTTCACTTCAGTAAGGAGGTCTCTTGTTCAGGCAGCAGCATTCAAGCGTTGTCTTATTCATCCGTCATTATGTTACACTACTCTAGTAAGTTTTGTGTGTGTGGAGACAGTTGTGCAAATCTGTGAATAAATGTTTCGAAGCAAAGTAAACTTCAATGGAATAAAGTTGAATGGAATTGAATTGAATAAAATTAATGAAGCTGAATAAACTTCAACTTTACTGTTCAGTGCACTGATGTCAGACCCATTTTGGATAATAAAGTTTATTGTTAAATTGTTAAATGCCCTGCCTCCATTACTCTGTCACGTCATTATAAGTGTTTGATCACAACATCTGAGTGATCACTGCGAAAAATGTGTTTATGTTTGTAGTATATTCTAAATATAGTACCAGTCAAATGTTTGGACACACCAATGTGAAAGTGTCTAAACTTTTGCATAGTATTGTACTATAATATACACAATGAATATTGGCCGCTATATGGATATTTTTTACTCCATAATATCGGTATCGGGGCTCCCAAAAAAACATACCGGGTAGGCTCTACAACCAAACCCTTCATTGCGGTTACTTTTATGACAATTAATCATCAAATAAAAGAGTGAGACCATGAAATGTGGTTTTCTAAAGTCATCCTGACCTCATTGCCATCCAAGAACAGTTGGTCATCATGAGGCTCCAGCTTGAATTTCTTTTTCACATCCTTCTTCTTCTTTGGAGATCCTGGACTGTCATCCTAAACATACAGAAACAAGAGTTAAACATAGAAGAGACGATATGCACATAAGAAAAAATACCTTGAGTGGAACAGAATGTATTTGTGTTTTCTCATCCTATCAGATGATCATACACTTTTTTCCTTCTTTGTGTCTGTAGCCTCAGAGTCCTTCTTTTTGTCTTTATCCTTTTTGCTTTTTTTCTCCTCTTCTTTGCCGCTGTCACTTTTAGCCTTATCTTTTTCTTTCTCTTTTTCCTTCTCTTTCTTTACATCTTTCTCTGGCTTCTTCTTCATCACCTTCAGGGCTCGGTGGAAAAACTGCTTCTTTAGAAGCCTGTGAACAGCAAAACATTTCAAATTAGTGGCTGACAAACACTAGCATTCACAAATGTGCAATTCATGTTTATTCAGCATGGACGCACTGATATAATGTTACAAATCATTTCAAATAAATGCTGTTCTTTTGAACTTTCCATTCATCAAAAAAGGACCATGTGACACTGATGACTGAAGTAATGGCTCCTGAAAATTACACTATAAAATATAGTAAAATAGAATCCAGCAATTTGAAATTGTAAAAATATTTCACAATATAAGCACTTTTGCTGCCTTGGTGACAATAAGTGACTTTCTTCAAAAGCTTTGTAGTATCAAACACCATAAAAATTTCAAAAAGTTTGATGAAATGAGAGTTTACCTGTTGCAGTAGTCCACTGCCGACTCTCTGGTTGTGAACAAAGCTTCCTCGCCCTTCTTTGCTTTGGCCCACTTTGAATCCAGCAGACAGTCGACTGCTTTGGAGGCTGATGAGCAGAAAACAAAAAATTGGCTCAATGACAGCAAAGAGAAACCTTGATGTAAACCCTATGCAGAGGAAACAGAGGAACGCAGGGGAGGAATGAGTGCACTGACCGACAAAGTAATCCACTCGATGTCCCATCATGTTGGTGGATTTGGTGGGGCAGTTAAAGCGCAGGTACTTGGCCACCGCCTTCTCCTCCTTGGTAGGTTCACTGACCTCCTGAAGAACAGAGATCAAAGATCATGAAGTCATGATGATAAGAAAAACTTATCTTCTGATCCAGATTCATTTGCTTTTAGATCAGATTTATTATACTGCTAAGCAGTAGTATATATAGATTCAGTACACTACATTATTTCACAGTATTACCATTTGTATTGCATTTTTGATCAAATAAATGCGGCCTTGGTAAACATAAGACTCCTTTAAAAAACATTTACAAAATCTTACTGACTTCAAAGACACAATTTTATATTACATTTTACTTTACACTGTTAAATGTCACCTTTAGCTAAATGAATACCCATTTTTCATACTGTACAATTTAATTTAAGCATTTTTTCCTTTACTTTAAGCAAAACTGTTTTAGAATCTTCCAAAACATGAAAATACCAACCATATTTTAATAATCAGAGTTTAATATATGCATCACTATTATGTAGAGCATGATTCTGGACCAGTGAGACTTCACAGGAGAGGACCCAGATATTAATAGTATATAAACCAAGATTAATAGATACAACAGAAACCAAGAGTCTGACAAAGAGCTGGTTTGTCCCTTTGACAAAAAGCCCTTAATTCAAATGGAAAATGACATCGGATAACAGCAGTGCAGGAATCCAGCGAAACCCAGTGAAAAGCTTTGAAATGAATCTCCAGCACTGGCAGCAGGACCCTCGTCGGTCATCTACTCAATGAATGTGAACTAATTAAAAGCCTCAGCTCACCACACTGATGTGCTGTCCTGTGCAGTCTATGCACTGAGATTACAGTCTCCATCCAGACACACAGAGTCCTCACTGACCCCATTTATTAAGCTCAAGTTCATTAATTATAGTACTCTGTAACCACACTATGCACAAAGAAAAAAAAACTAATAAATCCTGACAATAATCCAGGCTATAAAGACAGCATTTATTGAGCAATAAATGACTACCAGACATAAGTCCAATCTTAAGCCTGAGGTTTTAGAATGAGTGTTTTTGAGTTCCACAAACCATCAGTCATTCTCTTTTCAGTCTGAATGTCTCCTGCATGACTCAGAGAAACATATAAACATGGGATTTGTCTGGGTGCGCAGGAGTTACTGGCAGGTTGCCTGATATTCCTCTGGATTCTGTGAAAGAAACCAGCCAGATGTTTATCGATTACATTATCTCCGCTTGGCCCTGGTAAACAATAACTCCTCTTGTACAACACTAGGCCTCGTTCTCAGGTACGGTTTGGTGGTCTTACAGTGACAGATGTACTACATTAGACAGGCTTCAGATAAACTCCATGAAGGTAATCATTTACTCACCCTCATGTTGTCCCAAACCTCTAAGACTTTTTTTCTTCTAGAACAAACAAAAGATTATGTTTTGAAGAATGTTATGGTTCCAAATGAATTTCTTTGTTTGGAAAGATAAAATAAAATAATCTGAATCAAAATATCTTCTTCTGACACGAGCAAGAGTCAATTATAACAGACTTTAACAATTTGATTAACACTTGGTCTAAATGGCAAAACCTTTACAGAGAATAAAAATGAGGTCTACTTTATTTGATTTACTTCAGAAAACTTGAGTCTAAAGGTTTGTTTTAGGTTTCCTAATGATTGTTAAGCACAAATAATGCATGATTACTCATCTATTACAAATTGTTTCAAACGGTTGCATAAGAGCAAAAACTAACAAACACGCTAGATCAGGGGTTCCCAAACTCGGTCCTGGAGGGCCGGTATCCAGCAAAGTTTAGCTCCAAACATAATTAAATACTCCTATGCCTGAAGCAGCTAATCAGTGTCTTACTAGGCATACTAGAAACTTCCCGGCAGGTGTGTTGAGGCAAGCTGGAGCTAAACTCAGCAGGACGCCGGCCCTCCAGGTATGAGTTTTAGGCACCCCTGCGCTTGAGTGACAACATGTCATTACACAAAACTCCACTGTTTTTACATAACAGTATGAGAACACACAGTAACTGTGACCTAGAGCCAAATAAGCAGCCAAGCCAGACATTTTTTTGTGGATGATAAATGCATTCTGACTACAATGTCCAAAAATGCTGTCCGAGTAGTGCACTAGCGACAGATGCACATAACGTAGCACTTGCATTTGATTGACAAATTTAGGATGCTTATGGGTTTAAATGGAAAACCTTTCAGCATTTACTCACTTGTTTGAATGCTGTTTTCTAATGGAAAATTAGAAGATGTTATGGACTCACAGTCACAGTTTACTTTTATTGCATCCTTTTTCATACAGTTAAAATAGATGGTGACAAATGCATTCAGCCTATCAAGACTTGTATGTTTAATGCAAAAGTCACATGAAATTAATTTTTATTTTTGGGTGAGAGGCCCCTTTATTTAATCTGCAAATGTGTGCACATTTGGCGACGAGAAGTGCTGCATTATGGACGTTATTTGGTCACATTCGTGAAGCATATGAGACAGCAGCTGGTTAAAGAGAGAGCAGCCTGAGCTGAGCTAAGATGGCCAACTCCATCAGCTGATCCAGACACACTCTTCACAGCTAAATCAGGTCATGCTCACATCAAATTCATCGATAAATTGTATAAATGATTAGATGCTTGCTACAGAGATACAATGCATGACCCAAGGGAAGCGCAAAAAAATGCGCCAGCACTGACAAATAATCCACCTCCCATATGAGAGCGTTGCAAAAATAACGGATCGAAGTACTACTGTATTTTGGGTCTAACATAACACTAACTCGAGAACCGACTCAATGCCAAACAGCGCTCTAAAAATTGGGCCTCTAATAACAAGAGTGACGTGAATTCTGTACCTGGATTCGCTTCTTGTGTCTCCTGCGCTCCGCCATGATTTCTAACTTCTGGGTTGTGTGGGTTCCCTTGACGTGGTCACGAACAGAGTTGGGAGGGAAGTCTCGCGATATTTCGAAAAGCCCGTGATCAGTCACTTCTTCGCTTGGCAAATTAAAATCAGAATGAATGACTACTGCCGTCTGAAGTGCAGGTAAGGCACGCAAACTGGGTCAGGATACACAGTTTTGTTGTGAGAATTAACAATTATTTAATAGACAAAGTATTAGTTATCAAAATAAATAAAATAAATAAGATGAACATGTTCCTTGAAAGCCTGACACCTAAGAAGTATATTATAAGTTTATAAGTATAAGTTAAGGCTATATAAAAAATACAAATTTATAAAATAAATCCTATAAAAACATGCTTTTTTATTTTTATGAAGCTATATATATATATATATATATATATATATATATATATATATATATATATATATATATATATATATATATATATATATATATATATATATATATATATACAAATATATTTGTTAAAATTTTTGTTATTTCAATTTTTATTAATAAATTATTATTATTATTATTATATATTTTTTAGGCTAGAAAGTTACAAAGAAAATCACTCAAATCAGAGATTTAAACTAGATTCAGTCATATCATAAATCAAGTAGTTTCATTTGTGGAAAAAAGAAAGTGAAACTGTATATTCTGTGTGCAAAATGCGGTTTATGTCAAACGAATCAACTAAAGACCAAAGGAGTAATTGTTTTTATTTTCTCCACAGCAAACAACACATAACTTTAGAATAAGTATTAATTAAAGTTTAAAGTAAAAACCAAAATAAAATTTTACAATAGAAAAGGCTGCAATAATAAGGACAAAACATGATTTGTAATTGATTCGCTAACATAATACAAAATATACATATATAGAAATATTCTGCATTTGAGAATCTAACTCTTCTGGAGAGCACATTCTGAACCTATTGCATAACACGGATCATAATATATTTGTGAAGAATATTAAAAAAATATATGACAGTATATTCACTATAGAAGTGTCAGTGCCTGTCTATCATATGCATTAGGTGTCAAAACAGTAAGAGATTCTGAGGTAAAAAAAAAAAAGAGCTCCATCAGTTCTGCCTGATCTTTCAGCTGGTCTCACTCATCTGGCTTGGTGAAGGATGATCAGCTTCACTTACAGGCTCTGTAGATTTAAGAGCCTCTGTGTCTCTGGGGCTGCTGAGCAGCTCCACGCTGTTGCAGTTGAGAGGAGAGCTGATGTCTGATGATCTGTCAACGCTTTTCTCCGGTGGAGGCTGCAGACCAGAGACGGGCAGAGGCAAGTTCATCATGTTGTAGAACATGCTACCCAGGCGTCGGGACAACTGAAAAGAGTACAGAACAACCAAATGAGTAAGATGAGTTTATTTTTGCTTTTGTCTTTATCTCAAGACCATGCTTGGGCCACTTGGAGGATAGAGAAGAGACTTAAAATAATCTGTATATTTAATTTTATTTATAAGCAATGTACGTAATTTTACTTAATATTAATTAGATTTGAATGATTAACTTGCTTATTGAGATGGCGAATACCTGTGATCGTATCTTAAGTGCTGGCCCGAGCTTTAGACCAAGTGTATCCAGGAGGTGGTCCTCTGTAAGAAGAGGTAACGTCTCCCCATCAATCATGTGGTCTTTGAATGTCTGCAACAGGTGGCACACAAAAGAATGAGACTCAAAGCTATCTAATTCTAATTGGATTTTGTCATTTGACCATTTGTATTACCTGTGCATATTCAGCACAACTTGGTATTTCACTGATGAAGTTGTAGACGTCATCAACTGACCACTTGCGAATATCTTCTAATGAAGTCATCTCTTCTCCATTAAGAAATATATTAGGATGTCCTAGTTGAAAAAAAAAAATAGGTAGCAATGACTATAATGCCATAATTTTAATATTTCATAAAAGAAATGTATAGTAACAAAAACATGCATTAGAAAAGTAAAAGAGCAGTGTTGTTATTGTTGACTAAAATTAAAATGATAAAAAAAATATTTAATTTAAATCTGAAAATAAATAAAATATAAATATTAGATGAAAAACTTAGACTTAAAAAACTTTTACACAAATCAGAAATGGCATTGGCAGCTAACTGCAATAAATAGTTTAAATATTTTCAGTCTTAAATACTAAAATGACTAAACTAGAAATAAGAATAAATTAAAGCTACATAGAAATATAAAAAATAAAATAAAATAAAAACTATGATAAAAGCACATAACATTAATAAAACTTCCACTAAAATTAAAACGAAAACAGAAAATATAATAAAGTCTCACTCAAAATATTAATTAATGTTATAATAGTGTATAAATAATACTAAAACAACACAGTTAAACTCAAGAACTGCATTTAAAAACGGGAATGTAACAAACTCACCGAGTGGTACAAGTCCATTTCCTGGCACAGGGAGCATGTAGGGCATCCCTGTGAGTGGCCCAGCGGCAGACGGGTACAGAAACTTTTCTTGGAAAGCTGAGCAAGGGTTGGATATGTCTTTGTCACTGGTGCTAGCACTGCAGTTGGTGACTTCTGCACATCCCTCCTGTCCACTAATACATGCTTTGCGAATCCCTGGCTCTCCTTCCTTAAAACCTTTCCTACTGCATGCAGAAGACAGCTCTGTTTCTACTTTGGTTTGGTGTGGTTTGCTGGTGGTGGCCTCATTGCTGATTTCACCTTTCCCTTCAGCTTCCTTCTCCTCCCCTGAGGCAGCTCCTGGGCTCTGCTCGATGTTTTTCTCTTCTGATTGGCCTTTGGGGAGAGTGATGCTGCTGTCTGAGCTCTTAGGATTGGCGGTTCTTCTGCCGGTCCTGCGTCCTCGCTCCCTTTGCAGTGTGCTGATCGGTGGGTAAGGACTTGACATGAGGAGACTGTTAGCGTGCAGGTCTTCAAGGGCATTGCGATGGACGAATACATCATGACCATCTGGGAGTCGCTGGCGTCCCCTGAAGGCCATTGGATTGGATTGGATGCCCTGGTACATCATGGGATTCTCCATCCCAATAAGACCCTTTTGGTGGGCGTTCTCCAGTTCTTTTTGGTGCAGGATAGCATTCATCTCCATCCTCATTATAGAAAAAGAAATAAAAATACAATTAGCGCATGCCCAGTTTTTCAGCAGAGCTGTTCCTGGAAGTATATTATTACAAGTTATTTTTACTTCCAATTTTCTACAGGGAAAGTTTTATTTAAGCATTATAAAACATAAACCAAGACAACCAGCTACAAGGTGAATAAAAACATTACAAACTATGATTCAAAGCAAAAAAGGAATTAAAACTAGACAAAAGGAAAATTAAAAGCTAGCTAGATAGATAAATGAACAATTAATTAATCTGTCTCCACAATGGACAAAATGAAAGGAATTATTTTTCCTTCTGGAACCCTATTGTTGCACTCTGTGGCTTTGTATTGCATTCATCTTCTGATTTCACTCCCACTGAATATAGGTATAGCAAATGCACTGAAATTTACCTGGCTATGTTCTGTTTGTGAATTAACTCTTGTCGTCTAGCAACCGTCTCCATGGATTCAGTGGGAAGGAATCCGTAACCTGCAAAAATGGAAAACATTTGTAAAATTAGGTTGTTCTTCCTCACTGAGCTGCCCCTGTACTTCTCTATGTTTAATCATCATTTAATTCTAACCTGTGCCAGAGAATCCTCTGCTTGGAATAACATTGGAGTTTGGGGGCAGAGGGGGGCCGAGGTGGGCACCCATGTGGATTTGTCTAGCATCAGCTGATATCATTTCAGAGGGCGGCACCAGTTCCCTACGGATAAAGAGGATTTAATCATCATTAAAAATTCAACTAACACAGCTTACATCACTGATATATGTTGTGGTTGTTATTCTCTTCTAATGTTCTTTTTTTTATTCCTATTCCCATATTCTTTCCCCATTCCCAATGTCATATTTATGCTTTTTGTTTTATTTATTTTAATTTGAATGTTCCTTTTGTTCATTTAAATCCTTTCATTCTATGTTAATTTTATTTCTGTGCTAGTTCACTCTTTATATGGAGACTGTCATAAAATTAATTCCCTGCACGCTGTACTTTGTATGATTGTGTGTGACGAATAAAAAATTTATTTAGATTTAACTAGGTAAAATTCTACTCTTAGTTTAAACTGCATAGTTACTTCACTGCAATCTTAGTCATTTTATTTTTTCCACTCGGTTTAATTTGCACTACTGCTGTAACATTTTTTCTATGTAAATATTATAGCTACTGTCATGTCAATAAAGCTCATGTAAACTAAACCTAAAATATCAATGAACAATTAAAAAACTCATTCTCTTTTACTGTCTTGGTTGTATTGGTGTACAATCTAACAGACCTCTCCATGAAGCGGGGATCAAACTGTGCAGGAACACCCTGCAGTCTCTGTTGCCCCTGAGCCAAGATCTGTGGAACCATGGCCATCTGGTTCCTCATCATGAGCTCCTGTCTTTGCCGTAATTCTGCTTCACACCCAGGGGAACAGATGAAGGGGTCAGTAGCCTAATAGCTCTTTCTCAGTTATATTTCTTCAAGGTTGCGATCAGCTCTGGTTTAGGTGTTCTATGTACACTTGTGATGAACTCTCACCTCCAGCAGACATCCCATTGACCAGTCTGTACCAGTGTTTCTCATCCAGAGCGCCTTGCTCTCCCAGAGCCGAGATCTTCCTTAGCTGTTCACGTGGGGTCATGACACTGCCTCTTTCCTGAATTTAACAAACATATACATTCTCTAAATATTGCAAAAAAAAAAAAAAAAAAAATATATATATATATATATATAAAAATAAATAAATAAAAAATAAATAAATATAAAAGGCCAACTGGTATATTACTTTATTTTATGTTCATCAGATGAAGGAAATGCATACAGGTTTGGATCGACATGAGGGTGAGTAATTTATGACATCATTTTCATTTTTGGGTTCCTGTCTACATGAAGTTGAATCGTTGAATGATCGAAGACTCAATTGTTTATTCATAAAAAAAACTAGGCGAACTCAGAACAGCATACTAACATGCTACTCTTACTATTTTAGAAAGGGAGCCTATAGAAAGATATGGTAAAAATCGTAAGAGCAGTATTCGTTTCTTAATTCAAAAACTTATTTCGTTTGTAAATTTATCAGCATTTTGAACAAGTCGGTTTAGTGAATTGCTAAAGCCAGTCAATTGTCACCACCTGCTGGCGTAATTATGTAACTGCAGATAACGTCAGTGCAAGTGTAAAAACCAGTCTATGGTAAAAACGCCTGGAAACTTATGATGTACTTTGCATACTATTTTACTGCAATACTGTAATAGCAGCAAGACTAATAACATATACTACTACTGACACAAGACACACAACAGATCCATTGGCTCATAAACCAGTACTACCATTTACTATCTAATACTAATACTTGACAGGTTAGTGAACAACACATATTTAAGATGAAACCAAGATAACAAAAAAAAAAAAAAATAAAAAACATTACGAGAACTCAAACATCAATGTTAAAAAGGATTTATCATATAATGAAGTACCTGTTTACTCCTTCTGTGCTTTATCTTCACTCACTCAGGTGTAAGATATTTCCGTAATGTCACTCCTTTTCAGTCTGAAATTGAGAAATCATGTATAGAGAGAGAAAATGATAGGTTGTAACCAGTTTGTCAGCATCTCTGTTCCTTGGTAGTAGATATTTCCAGTGAAAATAATTATCTTGAAATCTAGAAGTGGAACCAGTATTTGGGATTTTCTAAGTAAACACTTAGAGCCAAACACAAAACAGGCCTATAACCACGAGGGAAATGTTTATATGTGACCCTGGACCACAAAACCCGTCATAGGTAGCATGGGTATATTTGTAGCAATAGCCAACTATACATTTGGGTCAAAATTATAGATTTTTCTTTTACGCCAAAAATCATCCGGATGTTAAGTGAAGATCGTGTTCCATGAAGATATTTAGCAGATTTCCTACCATAAATATGATAACTTAATTTTTGATTAGTAATATGCATTGCTAAGGGCTTCATTTGGACAACTTTAACTTTTGCTGGAATAATATAACAAGCCTAAATAATTAAATCTGCAGATCTTTATTCCTGGATAAATTCTCCAGTATTCTGTACGGGACAGCCTCTGTGCGTATTACCCGTTATGAGGAGCCGTTCTAATCTGAGTCCTGTAATCCTCCTGTTAGTCCAGCAGTCTGCCTGCTACATCTGCTGACCTGCATGTGTGCGGTCCTGCTGTCAGCCAACCCCCAAACTACCTTCAGGGCCCCTATTCCCCCCTCGGATCCTATTAGCTAAATCCTGACTATACAGCATTTTAAAGGGATGTGTTGGAGGTAATCCCAGAGTTTAGAGTTTTACCCTCAGCAAACCTTGCCTGTAAGCATACCGGACAATACACCCTAAGTGCTAAGCTCATTAGCCTCCATTAGCCCCAGAGATGTCCTAAAAACACCTTGGGATATAAATCTGGGATACAATCGGTTTATGTGGTAAATGTGGTGCAGGCAGACACACAGTCAACCATGTTAAAACTCTGCCTGATACACTGAAGAGTCTGTAAATGATAGCCTATTTATTATTTATGGTCCTTTTTGTAGAACTATTCTTTAAATAATGTTTAAATGTTTTACCAATACATTTTGCTGCAGGTTTTTAAAATGCTCTTCATGCCAAGAAAAAACAAACATGGTCATTTTAAGATCTGTTCACTGAATTTATGTATATATATTTTTTAATATATATATATATATATATATATATATATATGTGTGTGTGTGTGTGTGTGTGTGTGTTTTCATTATTTTCATTATAGACTGTAAGATAGCAGATATTATAAGTAAGGATCTTAAAGGGATAGTTCACCCAAAAATGAAAATTATGTCATTAATGACTCTCATGTCGTTCCAAACCTGTAAGACCTCCATTCATCTTTGGAACACAGTTTAAGATATTTTAGATTTAGTCCAAGAGCTTTCTGTCCCTCCACTGAAACTGTGTGTACGGTATACTGTCCATGTCCAGAAAGGCAAGAAAAACATCTTCAAAGTAGTCCATGTGACATCAGAGGGTCAGTTAGAATTTTTTGAAGCATCGAAAATACATTTTGGTCCAAAAATAGCAAAAACCTGTCTTCTCTTCCGTGTTGTGAGCTCATTCACTGCAGTGTAGTAATATCTGGTTCTTGAACGAATCACTCAATGCAACCGGATCTTCTTGAACCAGTTCACCAAATCGAACTGAATCGTTTGAAACAGTTCGCTTCTCCAATACACATTAATCCACAAATGACTTAAGTGTACAGTTTGAGTAAATGAATTACTCCGGGATATTGGTTTGTTTGAACTCAGAGGGAGCGTCAGCCACATTAAAAAAGTTAACAGCTTAAGTCATTTGTGGATTAATGTGTATTGGAGACGTGTACAGTTTAAAACGATTCAGTTAGATTTGGTGAACTGGTTCAAGAAGATCCCGTTACATCGAGTGATTTGTTCGCGAACCGGATATCACTAAACTGTTGTGTTTTGAATGCTCTCACAACATACACAGAAGGGAAGACAATTCTGAATAAAGTCGTAGTTTTTGCTTTTTTTGGACCAAAATGTATTTTTGATGCTTCAAAATATTCTAACGGACCCTCTGATGTCACATGGACTACTTTGAAGATGTTTTTCTTGCCTTTCTGGACATGGACAGTATACCGTACACACAGCTTCAATGGAGGGACTGAGAGCTCTCGGACCAAATCTAAAATATCTTAAACTGTGTTCTGAAGATGAACGGAGGTCTTACGGGTTTGGAACGAAATGAGGGTGAGTCATTAATTGAGTCCTTTAATAACAGTATTGTTTTTCTCACATTATTAAGAGTAGACATGCAAAAGCATTTAATGATCTGGAGCATTCAAGATGTTTACAGAACAATACCATCTGCGGCTTAAACATGTAAATAAGTAAGGCAAACCCTAATATTAGTCATATTTCCAGAACAAGTGCAGTTTTTCGCATATGTGTGACAAGTGATGCCATATCCAAGTCACAGACGTGAACTGGAAGGATTTGCTTGTGGCTAATCTCATTAAAGGAATAAATTAAGGGAAAACTGCTGACGACTTAAATCAAGCCTTGCATTTGGGTAGGTCATGGTAGAGAAGATAATAATCATCTGGTCTAATGTACTTCCTTTCTACAGTAAGGGCACAAGATAATTCCAGTGGTAGACATCCAAGTGTAGGATGGAAGTGTCAAGGATATGAAAAATGATTTTTAACAAGTAAATTAATAAAGATTTGGTTGAAATGAAGTGCATATGCTATTATAATTCTGAGTGCCAGTTGCAATGCATATAACACTGTTGCACACCATTACAATGAATGCATGAAATTAACATGTAAAATGCAGTCTAAATCCTTACGTTACAGGTAAAAATACATAGCAGAAACAAGCACAACCCCAAATAGTGGAAGGTAAATTGAAGGCATTGAGACTGAAGAGACATTAGACTCACCTCTGAATGTCTGCCAAAGAAATGGGAATCTGTCCAAACTCTCAGTCAGGATGAAGATATTAATACATTCATTCCAAACAAGCAAAATGATTCCAAAAAGAGCATGAGACCTGGAGCTGCAGCAAGAAAGTCCACAACTCTCAGCACTCTGAGGTCTTCAGTCCTGCCGCAAATGCCTCGGCCAGCAAGTGCCAGCTCCTGGTCTTAACTAAAAAAGACCTTTAATTACAGATTCATGTTATCTCTATTAGCTTGGCTTTATCTGCCTGCTTAAGCCCCCCCTTACCTGACATCACTATGATCTCTCGTCCAACTGTACGCGGGACACTCTGCTGAAATGTAATTAAGAGCACTGCCTAAGCACAGTGGCTAAACCTCTTTCAACATTTACCTCAGTAATCCTCTGTTAGCACTTTAAGACCGAGGGTAAGACACCTAAATTCCCAGCTTCCTTTTCCATGGAAAAGGCAGTGTCAATTGAAATCAAGGAAGATGTGCATGGGCCTTTCAAGTGTTTTTTTTGTGCATGCAACACAGAAATGATTCTCCGGGTGTTGATGAGAGGCTGTATGAGGTCTCATCGGGTGCCTGCACTCCTGACTATGTTGTGGAGGATCATGCGCTCAGACTTGTTAATCTGACAGTTTGTGCTCACCACCCGCTTACAGCATCGTCTGCAGTTGCTAGACTTATATTTTTTAACACTGAGAGGATCAGGGAGTATTAGTATAGGGATAGGTGTGCACACAATTGGGTGGCATATGAGCGTTTTGCAGCAAAACAGATTCTTGGGGAGACGCAAACACGCGGAGATTGGCGGCAAGTGTTCACTTCCTGCTGGGATAAGCTGACAGAGGGTTAATAAAGCTGTTTTGCTGATTATTAGAAATGGCCCCAAACACCACCTCCTGTGCTATGCAAGGTTTGTAAAAAATTATCAAACAAAAGCTTGTGAAGCCAAAGAAATCTAAAATACTGATTGATGACATTGCCATAAGCATTTAAACTTGAAGACTTAAAAATGGCAATATGCAGTATTCAAAGTTTCTTTTTTTATCAATACATTTATTCAAATGCATTAACCCCCCCCCCCTCCCCCACCACACACACACACACACACACACATATACATGCTGATTAGGTATGTTTTGAAGCATGGTAGTAGAGTTGGTTTAAGTTGGTCCCAAACAGGAGCTAGTTGCTCAGGAGTCAGGACCAGCTTGAACCAGCTCATGACCAACTAAGGACCATCTTAAACCAGTTCAAACCAGCAACCATGCTTCAAGACATACCTAACCAGCATTTGCAGTTTTTTCAACAGGGTAAATTGATCAAAAACAACAGTAAATACATTTATAATGTTACTTTGATTATAAATAAATGCTATTATTCTATGCAAATATTAGAATGATTTCTGAAGGATCATGTGACACTGAAGACTGGATTAATGGCTGCTGTAAATTCAGCTTTGCTAACAAAGGAACAAATTAATAATATATCAAAAGAGAAAAGTCATTCTATTCATTTCAATTAGAATTTTCTAATTGAAAAGTCAATTTTACAATATTACTGTTTTACTGTATTTTACCGCACAAAATTCCATATTCAAGATTTGTATTCATCACATACATGGTTATATGGAGAGCATATGACCCGCAGTTTAGAAATAAATGCAGCCTTCATAAAAAAAAAAAAGTAAACTACATTTTTTAAGGTAAGTGGTTGCAAAATTTTTATTTTAGCCACATTTTTTTTTTTTTTTTTAGTAAACTATTTTTATTTAAAATTAGCAAAAAATAAACTGAATGCAACCACTTACCTAACAAAAATCAGTGTTGTTGAGCATAACATACTTTTAAATCAAATGCTGTTGCTCTACACATTTCTGCTTTATTTACTGAAGTTTTAAAAAGCACAAGGTGGCCATTATTTTATTCATATTTTTACTGTTCTGTGCAATTCTTTTTTTACAGTCTTAACACACAGGTTTAATAATATAAACTGATCTTACACATAATATCTTCAATATATATCTACAATAGTAAGTCTTTAACTGCATTGTAATGTGATTATTCTACTAATCACAGTAGACTAATCTACTCATAAATGTTGCACAGGTGTGGACTCATATCAGCCAAAAAGAGAAAATCAAGAATAAAGTGCTTAGACATCGGCAGAGCAAAGTATTAAGACATGTAAACCACTAATTTAAGAATCTGTGCGGAGTAAGCTTTTTAAGAAGGATTTCTGCCCAGCCTGTTTGTGCACTGTATTATAGAGTCACAGTGAGGCAAAGGGATAATGTGGAGTTTAACCCCAGAACCACTTGGTAGTCTGAATTATCTTAGAGGATAAAGGAACTCTTCAATGAAATTCAACAGATAAAAAAAAAAACTGACATGAATAATACAGTCAGTGTTACCACAGTGACCACAAATACATGCAAAATAGACCTCTGACCTCTGACCCCTATGGGGCGTGCTGTTATTAGTACTCCAAACTAGACATGCAGAATGAAGTTACTAACACATGCCTTTTAGTTTGGATATCCTGGGTCAGCTTCAATATAGAAAATATTATTTTCATAATTCTTTATGCACTAAAAACACTAACACTGAAAATCAATACATCCTAAAACCATGTTTTGGAGAACATTATTCAGGTTAAATCTTTTATTTTATGTTTTTATTGAAACTAAGATATAAAAATGTTGTCTGTATTTGAGTGTCCGGATTTATCAAGTGTCTCTATGATGGACATGTTTTCAATTTCTGAAAAAAATGTTTTTGTTGACTTTTTTTAAATTTACATTTTAGTCATTTAGCAGATAATTTTATCCAAAGCAACTTACAAATTAGGAAAATGGAAGCAATCAAAAAAAAAGGTAAGTTATATACAAGTGCTATAACAAGTCTCGGTTTGCTTTATAAATATAAAATGTTACTATTTCAATCATGTTCTGTTCAAATGTTGGGAAATAAAATATAATATAAAAAAATATTTAAAATGTTTAAAATGAAATGTAAAATCAGATTAAATAATATTCATTCCATTTTTCAGTTGTTAATATTTGAAAATCTTCTTTCCACCAAAATCAAATGTGTGGTGACCAGCATGCAGGGAGCTATTTTGACTATCAAATCTAATGACATCCTCCAGCCGTCACTGAGCTCCAGCATGGACAGCAGAGGCAGAACCAGTAGAGCCTGCATTCTCTGTGTTTCACCTGAGCAGCAATTTAGTCTAAATCATTTGTATTATTATCACATAAATAACTGAACTGTCCTTTCCTGTGAAAAAAAAAGGGCATTCAGACCTGATCTTACCTGTTCTGACCTGTGCTTGAGGTGAGATGTTAGTGCTAGAGATGAATATATAAGCCATGATGTCATTTTTTTTATTAATTTGGACAGTAAACCTCACCTCCATTACATGCTGTCTTTGTCGGGGAAGGCTGAGGCTCTTCACATCTGTTCAAACAGGGGGCTTATGACACACAAAGGTCATTCAAATACACCTGCAGGCTAATCATTCTTTCAATACACGCATAAGGGAAATGACATGCAGTTGTAGTTCTAAAAAAAGAACTGGCTATGATTTTTATCAGTAGGAAAATGTGACCGGCATGTTAAAAACACTACTTTCTTCCCTAAAAAGGTTTTACAAAACACATCAAAAATATTGAACCCTTTATAGTCTTAGTATAACTGACACTGGAAAATGGATAAATGCATATAGTTCTAATAAAACTCACTGATATCTTAAAAAAAAACTGATTTACATCAGGTAAGCTCATTTTGCATGTTATAAAACTTTTTTTGGCATTCATCCAGAAAGTTTTCTAGAACATTTCATGCCCTCATCTTGAACTTTGAATCCACCTAAATATTACAAAAATGAATTTGTAAGAGTATACTGTAGACAAATACAAGCTGTATTAAGGGTTCTAATGCATCCATAATTCAATTAAAATAAGAACAATTCATTAATCGATGTATACAAATTCTTTGATTGCAAAGAGTAAAGAATGTTTGATGTTAGTTATGTATTTAGATATGTTTAAGCAGATTTTTTTTTTATTCTACCTCTGACTGTGTTCTTTCACACTGAATAGTTTTGAATAGTCAAACTGTTGGCCCTCAACCAAACCAGTAAAAGCAAGACTGATACAAAAGCGTTTGTACTTGATAACTAGACAATATACAAAGAAAAAGAGATATTGTTCAATTAAATAGAAACAATTATTTAGTTTATCGGCAACGGCCAAACACTCAACAACTCCTAGCTGTTTATTAGGAAGCTAGGATGATAGAATTAAAACCATTTTGAGTAAAATTATATACTTTTTTTTTTTTAAATTTACCTAATGTACCTCTGAGGCTTTTAGACCTCAAACAGAGCATACAGTAGACTATAGTGTAACCGAAGCAGTACGGTTTCTTCAGTTCAACGTAACACCGCTAGATGTCACTTTAGTCATGCTATTGCGTCATCAGAACAGTGTTAAACCCAAGTCTCTTTAAGGTCTTTGGTTTAACGCGCAACCGTATCCGTTTTGCACCGTTTTTGTCGGAACTGAACGCAACGCAACCCAAGTTTTTGTCGATAACATGTGTCCATCACGGTCACCTGTGAGCACGTGGCCACTCTTTGATTAGTGTTCCTTGATTATTTATAAAAAAAATAAATAAAAAAAACTGTAACATGCAAAACTTGCAGCGACACGTGAGGTCACGCTCATTGTGTAAACCCATTTTGTAAATTCAGAAGCATTGCATAATGTTATATATATATTTGTCAAACAAAAAGAAATTTATCACACATAGGTATTTTGTAGACCATTCAAACGGTTTGAAGAAAGAAATTTAATTTGCAGATATGCATTCACATTCTCAAGCAACAGTCCACTGATGGAGGAAAATATTGTATGTAAAGAACTTACATTTATATAGGTTTTTTTTTTCTTTCTCACAGTAGTTCATTAAATAAGGCCGCTCTATTAAGGCATAACGCTGCACAGCTCCGGTCTCTGGTCAGTCTCAGTAAAACTCTCAGTACTGATGCCATGGGATTTGAGGATGTCCAACAGCTCAGAGACGGTCTCTTTAGGAAGTGTGCGGGTTCTGCTCATGATCCAGGAAAACTCGGCATGAAAGAGACCAGCAAAATCAGAGCAAGAGTAAACCAGGGTGTAGTTGTCATAATCAGTGGCCAGCACCCAGTAGGGGGCCGGAGGAGCACCTGAAAGAGAACACATCATGAATAACTCAATCTCAGATTTGTAAAAAATAAAACTAAAAAGAATGATTTGTTTAGACTTACCTTCAAAGAAGCTGACTTCAAGTTTGGCAGGCTCTGATGCATCTGCAATCTTGGCAGTTCCCTCAATGAAGTTTATAGTGCCATCAGCACTGTGAAGATGTTCAGTGAAATTATATTAGGTGAAGTTATTTTATAAGTGCATTTTAAATATTCTGAATATTAACAAATCAGTTGTTTACATTTTTATTTACTCATATATTGTGAAAAGTATTTTGAACATGAATTAATTGTGTATCATGATTTTTTATTTATTTTATGATTTACTCCTATATTGTAGTAATGGTTCATCAGTACTAACAGAAGCTCATCATTTCGAACCAGGACAATGCCATCACTCAGAGTATAAGTGGCTTGGCTACACTCTCCCAACTGGAACGGGGCAGGAATCTTCAAGATCTCATGCCATCTCCCCATGTACTACGAAAGGACAAAATGAGGAGAAATAATGAAACAAAATATTTTGGGGGTGAAAAATGCAAATAATTATTTCTCATTAATTCAATTGTTAATATATATATATATATATATATATATATATATATATTGTTCCTGGTAATAAAAAATAATATAAAGATAAAAAAGAATTTATATATAAAAAAAAAAAAAAGTGTACCCTTGTAGGATCAAAGTTTTGCTGAACAGGAGGCTGTGGGCATTTTCCAGAGCTGATGGACTGAGCACTGACCGCCAGCACAGACAGCAGAGTCAGAGACAGAACCTGAAGAGCCTGCATTCTCTCAGTTTAAACCTGGAAAAAGAGTCATATTTAATGAGAACAAGAAGAAATTTGGCTTTAAGAGTTGGATAGTTGAAATTCAAACACAGAGCATCTTACCTGTTTGGTCTCAAGCGTGGAACTTGTGTTCAAGGTACAGAACAGCGAGAGAGTTCAGTATTTATAGAGCTTTACATCTGATCGTTATATCACCCTCCTCAACTTAAACATGTTTGGGGAACCTGGGCATCTGCTCAACAAGATGTTGAAGGTTAAGTAAACACACCGTGAGTTGTTGAGTGATGAACGGGTCACCACTGCTTTCCACATCTTTGACACTAAAACTGTTAAAGACATTCAAAAGCTTTCACAGAGGATATATGCACATGTTAATAACCAGTTATTTGACTATGAATGTACAATGCTAAATCAAAACAAACAACACAGTCACAAATTCTGACTGATGTGACAGGACACACAAAAGCTTTAATATAATTGTATGTGACAGTCAGTTTCATATCTGTCACCTTAACAACATTTTAGTCTGAGTATGCATTTTAAAGACAACCAAATCCCCGATATCAAGTGGAAAAAATTTTTCCGAATCAGCGTGCACATCTCTTGCTAACTGAATTGGGGTTTTCTTAAGAATCTGCCTGTTTTTATACTATACTTTTTAATATACATTTCAGTACAGATTATGTTGATTTGTTGGATATATTAGTTAGTGACCAAGTGCTTTGCTTTCAAATCTGAGAATAGATTTTGATTAGCTATTTTGTTGTATATTTTGATCATATTTTGTGTTTAATATCTCTACACTCCATACTGGATTTTGTCCACTGACTAAGAGAATTCAGCGCTGGTGTATTAATGCACTTATGTCTTGATACTGTTCCACATAGACTTTGCTTGGATTCTGGTCTGCACACGATCTCTGCCTGCAACCCTTGAAATTTGATTCATGATGCTCTTGAATCTATCAAAGTTCAGATTATATTGGTTTGTTGGACGGGTGTTGATTTGTGACAAAGTGTTTTGCTTTCAAGTCTGAGAACTTTTCAAGACTTTTCAAGACAGGATACATTTGCTTCTAAAAGTTTTTTAGGTTTTGTCGCAATTATGGTGGATTTTTGTGTCTTTCTGAAGATAAACTTTAAATATTCATACATTTGGACATTTCAAGGGCGTCAGGAAGGTTTCAAAACAATGGTTTGAAAATAATGCTTTAGTTTGTTAACAGTGATATAGAATATATGTTCGATGTTCTCTTTTTTCTAGGGGTGTGCAAAGTATATCCTCAACACAAGGTCATGTCACATATGAATCCTTCAAGTTCTTATCACAGCGGTGTTGTTTTACTTGCACAAACACCTGCAACATGCAAAACAATACACATGAGGGTATCCTTATGTAAAGAGACAGATCAACTACAACATTTTTGGGAAAACACACATGGCATGAGGTGTGGGGTGTGGGCCACTCTTTCCTCTGGGCAAATGAGCAGATTATAATGAGATATTGCCACAGAGAAGTCATGGAAAATTCCCTTAAAAAGTTTTTATCAGTGCTCAAGCTCAACATTACATAACAGAAGAAACTAAATATTAGTTTAAAAAGCATAATGCAAGAACTGATTCAGAAACAAAAATAAGTCATTAATTTCAGATTCTTTTGGCCAGCGAAGCATTTGTGATCAGACAGATGAGCATCCTCCTCAATGTCGGTCAGCATCACCATTACACACATTAAACATGCTGCTGACTTTAGGTTTTAGGTTAACTCACTTCCCTAATACTGTATGTCAAAAATACATTAAACTTGAAAAACACTAGATATGTTTAGAAAGGGAAAAAAAGGTGGTTTAAAGGGCAAAGAACTGTCATTAATTAGGATTTCTTCTACCATGAGGTTTTCTTTGAGGTCAGTTAACTGCAGCTAAAAGCAAAAAAGTGAAAAAGTTTTAAAATGTGTGTGGAAGCTCCATGTCCAGTGAACACAAGAACACGTGACATCATCATCACTGCAAGAGAAGTTCCATTCCATTCTAGTCCTGCTGGAAACTTTCTGTGTGTAAAAATGAAAGGATTTGCTCTACAGACATCTCATGGTTTGATTTACAATCATGTTTGTGAAAGTTAAATGACGAAACTGGACAATCCTCAGCAGGTCCCCTTGTTTCAGTTTATCTAAAATCCTTGCCTGCTATTCATATGAAGTTCATGTCAGCATAAAATAGTATTCAACATAATGTATAATCTGAAATGTGTTGTAAATGACATACATTTGAATCAGCAGATTGTGAAAAACTATTAAAAAAAAAAACATCTATATCTGAGGAGGCTTATTGACGTGGATGTGAATACTGGAAAAGAAGAGCATCTCCGTGTATTTCCATAACACTTCTATTTTCAAATGATGCATTAATGTCATCTTGTGCATGTTAAATTGCTTTGCTAACTATTAGCAAAATATGTAGAAAGGAAAGGTTCCTGCAAGAATAGCCCAAAACAATGCCTATCAAAACCCTTTTTGTGTACATATAAGAAAATATGACAAAATACATTTTTTTTTACAATTTTAATATTTATTCAAAGTCTGCATAGGGAACAACTGAGGTATTTTGTAGACATCATTCAACTGTTTGAAGGACGAACAGTGACATCAGAAATACATTAATATGATTAAACTAAAAGCTTTAGTTTACATAATGATACAATTCAGTATTGACTTTAATTAGATGCATTAACATTATCAAGCAACAGACCACTGATTAAGAAATATTTTGGGGATGTAAAGACATTTGTGTTGTTTCTTTAAAACATAATTAGACCACAACACATCTCACAGTAGTTCATTAAATAAGGCAGCTCTATTAAGGCATAACGCTGCACAGCTCCGGTCTCTGGTCAGTCTCAGTAAAACTCTCAGTGCTGATGCCATGGGATTTGAGGATTTCCAACAGCTCAGAGACGGTCTCTTTAGGAAGTGTGCGGGTTCTGCTTATGATCCAGGAATACTCAGAGTAAAAGGGACCGGCAGAATCAGAGCAAGAGTAAACCAGGGTGTAGTTGTCATAATCAGTGGCCAGCACCCAGTAGGGGGCCGGAGGAGCATCTGAAAGAGGACACATCATGAATAACTCAAAATCACAGATTCTTAAAATGATAACAACAACAACAATAATAATTAAAGACACTAAGAAGAATGATTTGTTTAGACCTAAGAAGCGGACTTCAAGTTTGGCAGGCTCTGATGCATCTGCAATCTTGGCAGTTCCATCAGTGAAGCTGTAAGTGCCATTACTGTGTAGAAATATTCAAAGAAGCAATATTTGGTGATTTTAAGTCATTTCAGAAGAAAGTGCAAAACTATTTTGAATATTTGGAATGTTAACAAGTATTTACTTTTTGAATATTTTATTTACTTCTATAGACTGCAAAAATATTTTGAATATTACAAATAAGAACACCTGTGTTTTTACTTTGTAGTAATGGTTCATCAGTACTTACAGAAGCTGTTCATTTCGAACCAAGACAATACCGTCACGGAGAGTGTAAATGGCCTGGCAACAGTCTCCCAACTGGAACCGGGCTGGAATCTTTGTGATCTCATACCATCTGCCCATGTACTACGAAAGGAAAAAAAGATGAGAAATTATACAACAGGACTGAAAATGAAAATAACATTCTAGCTGAAAAATAAGTTTGTATAAAGAAAACAATTTTTTATACAATTTTTGCTTTAATTTGTTATAAAAACAAAATTCTCGTCTTCTTCTTGACTTTAATATGCTAAAGTTGCTCAAGTTGTTTGTATTTTCTTGATAATAATAATAATTGAAAATATATATTAAAGAAGGATTAAAATAGCAAGTATAAGTTTACCCTAGTAAGATCAAAGTTTTGCTGAACAGGAGGCTGTGGGCATTTTCCAGAGCCGATGGACTGAGCACTGACCGCCAGCACAGACAGCAGAGTAAGAGACAGAACCTGAAGAGCATGCATTCTCTCAGTTTAAACCTGAAAAAAAGAGTCATATTTAATGAGAACAAGACGAAATTTGGCTTTAAGAGTTGGATAGTTGAACTTCAAACACAGAGCATCTTACCTGTTTGGTCTCAAGCGTGGAACTTGTGTTCAAGGTACAGAACAGCGAGAGAGTTCAGTATTTATAGAGCTTTACATCTGATCGTTATATCACCCTCCTCAACTTAAACATGTTTGGGGAACCTGGGCATCTGCTCAACAAGATGTTGAAGGTTAAGTAAACACACCGTGAGTTGTTGAGTGATGAACGGGTCACCACAGCTTTCCACATCCTTGATAGTGGGTCCCCAGGAGCAGGGTTGAGGACCTCTGCACAAAAGCTTTAATAAGTGAATGTGACATTCTAAGCTTACCTTCTGTCACCTTAGCAACAGTATGAAGAATAATTTTTTAGCTAAAGACAATTAAAACACTGTTATACAATTTTTTCCATTCATCCTTTTGTAACAAGAGGGGCTTGCAAAGTTATTTCCTCAGCTGGAGGTCGAGGCACACGTGATTCCTTCATGTTCTTATCACAACAGTGTTGTTTAACTTATCACAAACACCTGCAACATGCAAAACACACACCTACACGTGAGGATATGTGACCCTGGACCACAAAACCTTAAGTCGCTGGGGTATATTTAGCAATAGCCAAAAAAAAAATTGAATGGGTCAAAATTACAGATTTTTATTTTATGCCAAAAATTATTAGGATATTAAGTAAGGATCATGTTCCGTTAAGATATTTTGTAAATTTCCTAGCATAAATATATCAAAACTTAATTTTGATTTAGTAATATGCATAGCTAAGAATTCATTTGAACATCTTCAAAGGTGACACCCTCAGATTCCAGATTTCCAAATATTGAAATGCGGTTAAGGTTCAAAAAACACATTATTTCCCACATACTGTATTGTTGCTCCTCTATGCCCCGCCTTCTGAAACACATAGATTTTTACAAAGCTCTTTGTTCTGAAAAGCGTAGGTTATGCTGATTGGCCAGATATCCAGAGTGTTGTGATTGGCTGAATACCTCAAGTGTGTGATAGAAATGTTATGCCCTTAACATACTGTGATGCCGTAGCCCAGTGCAACAAGGAAAAACCAATAAAAGCCATTACAAAGGAGGCATTTGTTGCATCCAGTGGGGACATAATTACTGATTATAATGACTTATGCTGCCTTTTCACACCTTGTGTGGCATCACACAGCTTAAACATAAAACCATGTCTGCATTTGTGATCGGAGAAACGTCAAACAACAAGCGCTACTCTACACTGCACAAAACTCACGTTTGAATCATCAGTGGCAATATAAGTCATTATAATCAGTAATTATGTCCCCACTACATGCAAAAAATGCCTCCCTTGTAATGTTTTTTATTGGTTATGCCTTGTTGCACTGGGACACGGCATCACAGTGTGTTAAGGGCGTAACATTTCCATCACACGCTTGAGGTATTCGGCCAATCACAATGCTCTGGATAGCTGGCCAATCAGAGCACACCTTGCTCTTCAGAATGATGAGCTTTGTAAAAATCGACGCGTTTCAGAAGCCAGGGCATAGAGGAGCAACAATAATGTACAGTATGTGGAAAATAATGTGTTTTTTAACCATAAACCGCATTGCGTTACACCAAAATACACCAAATGTTGTTCTTTGTAGCAATGTCATGGGACCCCTTTAACTTTTATAAAGAACGCCTCATAAAGGTTTGAGGCTTTTGTCTTTGCAACTTTAGTGATCTTATCTATTCACAAACAGCTTGTAACACTCCAAAGAGAAAAAAAAAAAAATTGAAATCGCATCATATGACCCCTTTAATAACTTACTTCATGTTGGGAATAAACTCTGGTCTCACAAAGACTCCTTCATGACATGTCTCTTCAGTCACATGATCCCAGAGGAGAATAATTCAAATAAATAGTCTGAGCTCCACAGTCCCTCTCGTATTCAGCAAGACTTTTAAGAGGTAAGGTTTGTTTAATTACTTTGGTCAAACTGTCCTCTATAAAATGGTTGTTTTATAAGAAACTAAATACGTATACTGTAAACTACTGTTTATTATTTTTTTGGAAAGAAGTTCTTATTACTATTATTCTTATTAAAAGAATAATTTTATTCAACAAAGAGTGCATTAAATTGATAGAAAATTACAGTACGGACATACATAATGTACCAAAAGGTTTCTATTTCAAATAAATGCTGTTCTTTTAAAATTTATATATATCAAATAATCCTGAAAAAACATCAGTTTGCTTTTAACATTGATAATAATCAAAAGAAATGTTTTGTGAGCACCAAATCAGCATATTAAATGGATTTTAAAGGATTACGTGACAAAGACAGGAATAATGGGTGCTGAAAATTCAGTTTTGCCATCTCAGAAATAAATTAGCCTACATTTTAAAATATACTGAAATTGAAAACAATTATTTTAACAATGTTTCAAAATATTACTGTATTTGGGATCAAAATAATAAAAAAATGTTTTCCTATTTCTTTCTTTTCTTCCACAAAGGGCTAAACAAGTAAAATGAAGTCCTTGCTGGTTGCTCTGGCCCTCTTTCTGCCCATCATAAATGCCCAGGTGCCACACTGGGGGCCGTGCCCAGAGCCTGCTACTCAACCTGCCTTCAACCTAAAGAAGGTAACATACTCTGCCACAGTATATGCTATTAACCGCTCTTCTATTCTGCTCTTAATGTTCTCATTGTTTGCTTGTCTGAATCCTAATGTAGTTTATGGGTAGGTGGTTTGAGATCGCTAAACTTCCTGCACAGTTTGAGCGAGGGAGATGCATTGAGACTAACTTCACTCTCAAGCTGGATGGAACGGCTCATGTAGCGAGCTCGGAAATTCTGTGGGTACCAACATCTAAATCACACTTTTCTATAATTCCTTAGAGTTTTATATAAAAGTTAATAGTTCAACCGTAAACTTTCTTTTTCTTAGAAAAGGAGAGTTAAAAACAATTTCTGGGACAGCTGTGGTGGAAGATAAAAGAAATCCAGCGAAGCTTGGAATCAGTTTCTCTTATGGTACAAATATGATTTTCTTTTTTCAGAAGCTTTGCTGTTGCCATAAGTAATGAAATTTTCTAATTCAGAATTATATTTTGTTTATTGCATCTCTTCTTGAATTGCCAGTTTTGCCCTACACTCCATACTGGATTTTGTCCACTGACTATGAGAACTCAGCGCTGGTGTATTCATGCACTGATGTCTTGAGACTGTTCCACGTGGACTTCGCTTGGATTCTGGGCCGCACCCGATCCCTGCCTGCTGCCACCATCGACCACGGAAAAGAGGTTTTTACCAACAACAACATCGATGTGAGTCGGATGATACTAAGCAGACAGCAGGGATGTGACAAAGACCTTTGAATGACTGGAAAATCCTGTTTTGTGTTGAACACAGTGTGGACTACAGAAATAGTATACTATTCCTTAAAAAAATACTGCTCGGTTTATAAACATTCTTATTTAATTAAACGGCCATGGAGTCTTGAACTTATTACATTATTTTTCCAAGTATGTTAACCAGAAATGTAATCCATCTTCTTTGGGAGTTCTTGTACAGAATTGGAAGCACAGGTTTCCAATTGATCAAAATAAATTAAGAGCACTAACCAAAACCATGTGAACTTGGTTGGCTTCATTCTCAGTGACCGACTGTTGTACATTTAGCACCTCCTTGTGTTCATAAAGAAATAAAAAACATAAACATGAAATAATGTGCAAGTACTTTCTATTCACATTTATTCCTTAATAAGGTTTGGACAATATCTGCCATGTTAGTAGTATCACTGATACTCCTTCAGTTAATATATCAATATACATTTTTTTTGTTTTTGTTTTAGCACTTCAACAAACTAAATGAAAACGAGAAACGTTTCTTTGGCAACTAGCTGGAATAAAATAAGGTTTAGGTTTTAAATGAGACTGCTACTTCAGTTTATTTCAAATAGTCTTCGTATTAAACGAAAACCTTGCACGAAGAAGAAAAAACATGGTGAAACATTTGTTTACCAGAATTTTATTTCAACATTTAAAGTGTTTCACAGGAATCTTTGTTTTGCACATTTTGCCACATTAATGAAACAAGCATACATACTGTAGAGACCTCAGATATTAATAATAGAAAGCACAGTCATAGGGAGATTAGTCACGCAACAAGGTATTTTCTATTTTAATTACTTCATCTTATAAAGGAAAGTATATGTGAGAGAGAAGCACATCTGTTTCCATCCATGTTTATATAATGCGTGCTCAACGGAACTGCAGTGGGCTGACACGCAATCCGATCACATCTTTACCAATCTCTGTGGCCTAGGAAACAGGAGAGAAACAGCCAATGAAATCGATCCTTCACTTTATAGCACCGCATGATCAGATGGAACAAGGGGAAGAGTTACTTTGTCACATATTAACAAAGTTAGACTTTCTATCTTCAATAAACCAACACTAATTAAACATGGAGTTTACAAGGGTTTACAACTAACCTGTGTGACCCTGCAGACCTCTCCTTTGTATTTGGGGCAGTAGCAGGCTCCAGAGAGGGGGCATTTCTCCACCGGCCGCCCACGGTACAGGGGAGTGAAAGAGGCTGGGCAGATGTCAAAGGGATTGTGGGGGTCATAGTTCAGTTGGTGAGCATCTGTCAGGCTCTTCTCGCATGCTGCAAGAATCTTTCGTGTCTGAAAAAGTTAAGATGGAAACAGGTTATTAAATGAAGATGAAGACACACACACACACACACAAAAACAAACTGGGCCAGGACCTATTAGGGGGCCTCCGAATGGCTTAAGACTTGTCATCATTACATATTGAAATGATTTTGTACATAATGTACTTATCAATGTATGCATTTTTTATTTTAATGAATTTTTTTTACATGCCCAGTATGCTGACACAAATAAGTGTTTTTTTTTTTTTTTTTAATACTATCAAAAAAGTGAACTCATCTCAGCTTTTAATGTGAGAAAACCCATCTGTCTGAACAGCTATGGGTTAGGGGATACTTGTGTAAAACCATTACAACAATTAACCATTTACCTGTTGCGCCACTTCTGGTTTGGGACCCAACTCAAGCAGACGGCGGGCAAAACCTGCTGCTGTTTTGAAGTTGCGCAGTTTGAAGAAAAGATTGAGTGCTGTTCTCAACACCAACACCATGTGGACAGGCTGCAGACTGCAATGTGTGAAATATGCTGCCATCTGAAACACACACAGAAAAAAAATTAATTAAATTTTGACATTTTAATTTTATAATATACATTTTTTACATATTTAAATACAATTATAGAATTTTAAAAATACATGTACCTCACAAAGTCTCTTTTGTTGATCGAGAGTGTCTTTGGGAAGTTTCTTCCTCTCTGTCTCCATAGTGAGGCCAATAATATACTCTTTACAGATAGTGATAAGCTGTTGAGCCTGAGTAAAAGTAAAGAGAATGTTTAGTAACCCCTATATAAAACAATATACTTCTCATCCTGAATGAAAACACACCTCTGCTATCTCCTGTTTGTTGTCGACCACAAGCAGTGGTACGGAGAGGAGAACGGCTCTGAAACGATCAACAGCTTCTTCAAAGCGCCCTGCTGTGGTCAGCTGATAGCAGTGCTGCAGGCGTGAAATGAGATCAGAGAGACGCAGGCCCACCGCTGGCAGACCTCCTTTAGCCCCGCTGTCCTTCCAGTTCCTCTGGGGGTAACTGTGTAAGCAGGGCAGAGACGGCAGGCCCAGGTAACAGGTGCGCCCACGGGACAGGGTTTGCATGAACAGTTGCTTATATGGTCCAAACTGAACCACACCAACCTGGTCATGCAGCAACTGTAGAAAAGGGAACAGAAAACATTAGAGAGACAGCAAAGATGCATCTGATACATTATTATTTAGTAGTTTAGACTCATTACTGTTTTTCTGTCCTGCCTCAACTTAAAAAAAAAAAAAAAAAAAAAAAAAAAAAAGGACATCAGAAAATGTATCTATAGTTTTGAGAGATCTCTTTACCCTCATAGCGGTCTCAAAAGATCCAGCCAATAAGTGATCCACCACCAGCTGAGAGTTGTTGCACCACATCTGTGTGGGGCTTGTGCCCTTGGTGGGCGGCACAAAGAAACCTTCGCCATCTGCGCCACCTCCACCAACAGAAGGCACATCCTATTGGTTAAAGGAAAGACAAGATACAAGGTTACTTAGGATTCAGTTTCAAACCAGTCACAAACAGTTGTGATTTTGATTTCAGTTCTACACCACACTTAACCAGTTCTGGCGGGAGGTCCAGATCTTCCTCAACATCCCAGCCTCCTCCTTCCTCTTTCCCAATAGCTCCCTCATCTCCCAAACCCTCTTGAGCATCCATAAATCCATCTGGAATATGAGAGAGCTTAAGTGATTTGATCATTTGGTCTAGTTTCCTCCTTCAAAAATCATTTCATAATAGTATATACCTTCATCCAAATGAAGTTCTGCATCTTCTCCCCAGCCTTCTCCTCCTGAAGCATCCATGTCCAGGTCAGCAACCATCTGACCAGCACGTCCTACTCAAGCAACCATTAAAAAACATTTTATTCTTCAACATGAAATGCCTCCAACCTCATAAATCCTGGTTACCCACTCTGAGCCAGTATGAGTATCACAAAACCTCACCTTTGGCAGCAATGGCTCCCTCAAAGAAGCCCTTGGAGACGGTGAGCAGAGGCCAGTTGGTATCCAAGGGGTTGATGGGAGGTGGTGGCTGCAACAGCTGGGCATTGGGGTCCACTTCTGGCACCTGCACATGGAGGGAACCCATCGCTCAATCATTCATCTACAAATCAGTGCATCTCTGTTTGTCAAGAGAATAAAACATACCATCTCTTTTTCCAGGTCAAAGGTCTCCTTCAGGGCTTCAGCCTCCTCATCCATCCCATGAGTGGCAGCAGTCAGGTAAGCCAGAGACTCTGAGAATGCATGTGATATAGAAGTCATTTTCTTTTAAAACGATCATGCGAACAAAGAAAAAAGTGACAGCACTCACTCTGGCCACAGTTCTTCAGGATTCTCACACGTTCACTGACGTCACCCAGATAGAGAGCGCCCTGATAATGTCCACTCATGTCCTTTCTTATCTCAGCTGTAACACAAAACATCATTCAAATAATCCATAGAAATTAACCACAAGACTATGAAGCAGCAACAATGTTAATAATAGAAAACAATTCATTTAAAATGGAATACCATTTCATAATATTGCTGTTTTTGCTGTATTTTTTATCTAAACAATGCAGCCTTGGCAAATAAATTAGAATTCTATGAAAAATATATAAAAAATTCCTACCAAACACAAACTTGTGAAAGGTATTGTACTCATGATTTTTCCTTGCCACTCACCTATCTTCATCATCTTCCTGAGTTTGGCCAGGTTGCCAGTGATAAGGTACAGGAAGGTGAGTTTGTCAAAGTTCTTGGTTCTCTGGTAGCACATCTCCACCACCTGGTGATGGCCCTGCAGGAGCGCAGCCTCACCGAGACGCTCCCAGCAGCTACGCTCATCCAGGGCTTTTGCAGCCTCTAACGCCACCTGCATGAACAAACAAATCAAGAATGAACACCTGTTCAGGCAAAAGTGTTGAAGACTTGGTCCTCCATAAATGTTAGTTCTGTATACCTCAATGTTTCCACACTCCAGAGCCAGGCTGAAACGAGTCTTCTCATCTTTGACGAAGTGCAGAGCAACCTCTGGGTAGCCCTTCTTCTGCAGGTAGGCAATGATGGACTGGCCTACCAGTTTAGCGTTACGCACCATATGAAGAACCTGAGGGTGTTGGGCAGGAAAAAAATGGGTGATTAACAGTGTTGCTATAGTTAACTAAAACAGAATCTATTATTTCAGTGAATGAAAGCAATTTTAAAAGCCAAATGTAATGCATAAAAATAAAGCAAAACAGAAATACAAAAATAATGGTTATTAAAAGCAAATCAGATTGAGCAAAAAAAAAAAAAAAAGATTACACAATTTATATACATTTTTATTCAGATAAAAAAAAGAAAAAATTAAGGCACAAATGTAATTATTGAAAATATGAAAATATGCACTAACCTCTTCATATTTGCGATTGACCAGAGCCAATTTAAAACGGTACTCAGTGGGGTCAATATTGAGCACTCGTGGTCTGCACTCACGATCCAGACAGTACACACTGTTGCCTCTGACTCTTGTCACATAGATGGGTAAATCCAATGTACGGATTATACCATGATCCCTATGAAAATATTTTATTTAAAGGTTAATCTTTCACGATTAACAAAACAGTAGGGTTTTTTTGATTAAATGGTTGCATGTGAGGCTGTTGGTGCAGTACCCGGAGGTGAGAGCATATTTGATGTGGTTGGAGGTGGTGTAGATGAAGACTTCATTCTCGGCCCAGGCGCCACTCTTCACTCTGATGTTCTCATGGATGTTACACAGGCTCTCTAACTTCTTGTTGCAGATCATGATGGCTGAAAAGCAAAAGCAGAGAGTCAGATGTGTAACAATCTGGTAAATCAAAGAAAACATAAGCATGTGGGTTTATTCTATTTGACAAAGCATACACGCTTACACAACCCTTAAAGGTGGCTATTTGTGATTAAAAAAATCAATATGTTGAAGCCTATATAACCGATTAGTGTGCATTCACTACCGTGTTTGGCCAGCAGGGCCACATGGTTGGCATCGGAGCTCCACACCACATATTTGACTTTAGCGATTTTGACTGTAGCGAGGGAACGCTTTTGCTGCACGTCAAACAGCGTGACTCCGTCAGCATCACGCAGCAGAAGAGATCCAGTTCCAGCGTAGAAGATCTCCTCACAGCTCGGTACCTGCACCTTCTTCACAATCTCATTCTTCAGGTTCTTGATCAGGAGCTGCAGCGGGATAACCATAGAGAATAAGCGCTTTGTTTGTGTACATGTGTACAATGTCATACTTCTTTCCTACATACTACAGAGTGTGGCAAGGATGACCTATTTTTCTATGCCAAAATTCAGAAGCAAGTCTGCATTTTAATACTTTTGGTTTCACATTGTCCTGAAGTAAATGGGATTTAAGAATGGGTTTTTGGTCAAATACCCCAAATAAGTCAATATATTTTCACATTTTATCCTAAGAGATACAACATATCAGTAATACCCCCTTGTGATTTTTGTTGTTGTCATTAATTATTCACCCTCATGGCGTTCCAAAGCTGTAAGACATGAAGGCAAGTAATTAATGACAGAATTTTCATTTTTGGGTGAACTATCCCTTTAATGGAATTAGAGAGGTTGTTTTGCTTTTATCTTCTGGAGACTGTATTTAAGCTTTAAGTTGTCTTCGTTAGTAAAGTTTATTATGATGAACTAAATGTAAGACTCAAACTTTTGTTGGTTGCAGAACTTATTTTTTGTGATAAGCCAACAGAAAAAAATAAAAAAATAAATCTAATTGAGGTTTTGCAGAGGGAACCAGGGTGATGCTAACTTCCAGGGTAGGCCTACATAAATGTCATCACTGCAGCACTGTGTTCTTCAAATAAGTGTGGCTTGATTCACTTACTGAGTGCATGCGGTCGAGTACAGCAAATCGGTTCCTAGCCACCCAAACCGCGGTTAGTCCAGAGGAACGCTTTCCCTCTGGAGCTGAAATTGTGTAGAGAACCATAACAATTCCATTCTACATAAGAAATTAGGAAATTGTAAAGAGAAAGGATAAAATGTTACCATCAGGATTCTGTGAGTCACTCTCTCTGGGAATGGAATACAGATCATATGTGCTGTTTTCCAGGTTAGTAGCTCTCTGAAATGGAAAGAGGAAGAAATGAAATGCGCAAATGAACCTCGATTTGACTAAGCAGCCTGATAGAGTCAACAATACTCACAGTGCACAACAGCACAGCATTTTCTGCAGGGTTGTAGGACATGCTGAACACTGGGAATTTGGATCCACTGTCAATATAAAAGAAGCCATTCAACTGAAAAGTTCAACTGCACTAAACCTTTTGTAGATGAGCATTTGTTTTTTAGACCTGCAGTAGAAAAGACACTAAAATCCCCACACCTGCGCAGCTGCATGACGGGTGTATCCTTGCTGCTGTTGAAGTCAAGCTGACGCAGGAAGCGATCTTTTACATAGTACAGCATGTTACCATACACAGCATAAGCTGGACGTTCTCTTTCCAGTTTAAACACCAGCATCCCACTGTCATGGCCTGGAAAGGTACAAATTTATACTTTAACTCATCTCATTTCATCACCAAAACCACTTGCTTAATTATTATTATTAACCTACCAGCAGCAAACAGGTTGAGGTTGGGGTGAGCCCCCAGCACCCAGAAACGGTCGTGATCTCTGCGAAAGGTCTGGACGCCTGTCCTCTTGGACATATCCCACACACGGATGCTCTTGTCCTCAGAGTTGGACAGGATGAGCTCCTGACGAGGATGGAACACCGCACAGGAAACATTGTTGTAGTGCCCTCGACAGGTGTCCAACTCCCATGCTTTTGATTCTAGAGGAAGAGATCATTTCCAAAAAAAGAGAGGGGGAAAAAAAGAACTAATGGATAAAATATGTGACTTTTAGTTATAAACAAACTCAAAAGATACGTTTTTAACTGCCTGTATAGGTAGCAGATAGCGAGGAAGTTTACTAGGGTTTGAAATGGGACAACATTTTTACATTTCCAATGACACATACCGTTCATCCTCCAGATCTTGACCTGGCGGTCATCTGCTCCTGACACAATGAGAGGCATGCTGGGATGGAAGGCTGCCCAGTTTACGCCTCGATCGTGACCCTTAGACCAGAGCAAGAGAACACAAACTTTCATTCAAACCAACAACAAACTTCATTCAATCAACCCCAACACAAGCACTTTTAAATACAAAGATTAGATGCAATTTTTATTATGCCATTACAACCACATTCTTACCTCCAGAACGTGCTTCACTACTGCATCAGAGCCCCCAAACAGGTCCACACCAGAGATGCCACGCACATCCGTGTCCACAGAACCCGGAGACAAGTTCTTCTTCCTCAGACCTGGAAGCAACATTTACAGTCCGACACACACAAGGGACCGTTTACAAATTACACAGGAACACCCACATACCGGGGAGGGAAGAGAGAGGAACCACATTAAAACTGCTGCTCAAAAACACATTTGTGATTCTGAAAGTAAACACAAACATTTTGTTGGGCTTCTAAACATTCGCTGGTGCTAGAGAACACAAACACAACAAACATCCTCCACGAGGTCTTAAACTGAGTTAAGGAAGTAAACTTAACCACCAGATTAAGAACAGAGACAATAATCATGAATGAAAAAGTTCAATTATGATCACAGAGAGGTCAAAATCATTTGAGATTGGATAGGATGCATGTAAATCAATGACAGAGAGCAAATCAGCTTAACTCAGGTCAGGACGCAGAGAAAAAGAGAGGAGAACAGAGAGTGTGTCTGAGATCTCAGCACTCCAGATATCTGCTAAATGAATAAAAGTCCAACAAAAGCTGCACTAGAAACCAATGTACAGATGTGGATGTTTCCAGAGGGGCAAAGGAGCTGTACAGGAAGTGAGCAGGGATGGAACTGAATGGTGGATTGATGGGGTGGAGCGTGTCAAAATGTTCTCTGGAGGGGCACTGGATGTTAATGGAGTGAGAAAGACTCCAGTTAAGTCTTGCATTTGTTATTGCATATTGTAATGCATTAATAGATGGATTCCATCATGCATTCAAGTGGTGTTAGGAGTCATTTAATAATTAAATGACAATCTATGTTCATGTTACTGATCGAAAAGTTGCATTCAGATAGACTGATCAACTTGAGGAGGAATCTAATCATAAATATCATCTATGGATGAGAAATGACATCAATGCAGGGTATGAAGAAATCTAGTTTAAATGTTTGCATACTTCTGTGAATTTCACAAATGAATCAGGGATTTGGGATCCCAATTGTTCCTGTTCATGCAAATGCTTATAGTTTTGATGAAACTTCATCCAAAAGATGTTAAAAAGAAATGTGTTTATAATTAAATTTAGATGCAAAAATTATTTTTAGGTCGCATTATCACATACAATTACATACGGATTGCATAGTATCCATGCAGCAATATATTCATTCCACATTTTTTTGTGAAGGTAGAGAGAAACTATCTGTTCAGTGTAAGCTTTAATGAAGGAGTTATTTGTTGTTAGTCAGTGCAGACAGCAGCAGGTTAAAAGGTTAATGAGAAAGAAAAGAGTTCAGTATTGAAAGCAAAGGACAGACATGGACAATTTCATTAAAACATGCAAAATCTCAAAAATGCCTATAACATTCACCATTTCTTAAACAGGACTTTTTGAGCAGGTGAACATATGGTAAATCTTTATTTAAGTGCTTCATGAATTGCTGTTCCATTTAAACATCACCTTTAAGAGATTTTAAAATCCCAAGAATAATAAAAATGGAGTTCCAAATCACTAGATGAATGCTTGATGCTTACAGCATCAGTGTGCAAGGCATTTTTGCTTTGAGCCCACAGAGTTTTGTTCTGCACACATTACTGAGAGAGGAATGAGGAAGAGAATGCCATTAGGTAGCCTCTAATTTCCTCCATCCTCTCTCTCCATTCCCACCTCCCCAACCGTCCCAAAACTACTCAATCCTGTCCCGAGCCTCCTCACCGGAAATATCCCACACGCGCACAGTCTGATCCAAGCTAGCCGACACCACCAGGTCCTCAGATGGGTGGAACTGAGCACACATCACATAGTGATTATGCCCCGTCAGCACACTACAGAGAAGAAACAGAACAGAGAACATATACAACTCAGTTTCACTGAGCTAATGGTCAGAGAAAATTAAAATTAGCAAGTGAAAAAACATATACATGTGAAATGAGTACAAAGTGCACAAAATTTATTTTTGTTTTATCTGCAAATGTTAAAATCAATAATATTGGTTTCAAAAATAGCTTCAACAACCAAATAAAATATTATGAATGAATAAAAAAAAAAAATGTATTACTTCTGCACATCCACTAGTTCATAACCTATATAAAGTCTCACCAGACACATGTTCTGGACTGCCAATTCCAAATGCGAATGGTTTGATCATCTGAGGCACTCAGGATCCAGGGATACTCCTGAAAATTATATCTATGTGTTACTCTCACTGATTAAATAAACATAATCAAAATAATTATGAAGCCATCACAAAGTTGACGGGGCTCACGTGATGAAAGAATGTGGTACGAATGTAGTCAAGATGTCCAAGAAGAGTAAAGAGACACCGACGCAGCTTGTAGTTCCACACCTAAAAATCAAATCAAATAAATATCAGCTTAAAAAGAAAACACTTTACAATAACTTCCCATTAGCAGATGTATTCAAATACATTTGTTACTGTATTCATTAACCTTAAATACAATGGTTCATTGTAAATGTATGTTCGCTCAGGTTCATTAGGTAACGTTAATTTTTAAAAATTACTGTATTAGTAATAATTACAATGATCATTAAGACTAATAAATAATTTAGAAGCATTTATAGTAGATCTTGTTAACTTGTTGTAAAGTGTTACCAAAAATTCATATGAAACTATATAGTAAAAGTAACCAGGCGACAAATTTATTAAACATCAGTTATTTAAAATGAAGCAAGCAAACCTTGATCTTGTAGTCATCTCCTCCAGACACAAACAGTGGCTGCTGCTTATGAAAGTCAATGCCTCTGACTGGACCTAAATTAATTGACAACATTATGAGGTCTCTGAAGAGAACCACAAGAGACTGAAATCGTTGATCAGCTGTTTCATACCATCATGCTCGTCAAATTTGTCGATGAGGGTGCACATGCGATAGTCCCACAGCTGGATGACGCCGTTGTGCAAACTAGTCAGAATCCAGGGCCGTTTCGGGTGGAAACTCAGCCCTGCGGAAAAACACAATACAATCGGTTCAGGCATTTATTAACATTTGTGACACTGATTTAAACTGATTACTGTCACCATTACAGCTTTATCGATAATAACAATCTGGTCAGTTTAATGTCATTGACATGTTCTCAATGAAACATAAATATGAAATTTAAGCGTAAGTTAGAGAAAATTTATTTTAACGTCTGGATGGCTAACTTTGTGCTAACTAACTAGCTTTGTGCTAACACCGAATGACACACAATATTCAAAACGATATGAACTGAATCCTTCATAAAAAGACATTATGTTCTACAGACATAAAGAATAGAATAAAATCAAACCACTGGTTTACATAAGCGCCATAATAATTAAGTTATACTGCAGTCAAGTGAAGCTAGCCAGAGAAGATCTCTTACCTTTCACTCGGGCCGACTTAGTCTCAAACTTGGTCAACATTTTCACTGACAATAATGACCGAATAGGAATGCGTACTGTAAGAAGATATAGCTCCGTTTACGTTAATGTAAATCCTAAAACCATCCCCCGTGAGGAAGGGATTTTGCTTTTTGATTCTGCAACTGCACTTCCGCAGAGGACACGTCTACTGAATCCACTCAACCCCGTCGGTGTTTCCGTGCGCCACAAATAAAGTTTGACGATTCAAATGCCAACATCGCAAAGTCCACGTCATAGAGCCTTCGTTAGAGCCTAAAGATGAAAACGCAGTAAAAAATAAAAGAGAAGAAAAAGATTTAAACGCATTTCCCCTTGGCAGTCGTCTAGAAGACCATTTTAAATAAATGGGAAATAATACTCAGAAATTCTGAAGTAAATAATAGTTTATGGCATTGTTCCTTGTTATTTTAGTCATTATATTATTAGTGCCAATACATATTATAACATAACCTTTATTATTTGTTTTGTGATTGATTTTCTGACTTTAAATCTAGAGAAAATAAAATCTTTATACAATTTTACAATTCTGTATGTTCCCAGTAACACTTTTCATCGGGAACTACCACAACAATACAACAATGATTAATTGAATTAAAACAAACAAAAATAAATTAAAATACATAAAAACGCTATAAATGTCAAATTATTTTATGATACATTGCTTGGTGAATAAAAACGTATTATAATTAAATATTCCAAGCAGAAGTGAGAATTTACCTACAAAAATAATATATAACGGGGTCACAAATCTCTTTACTTTAAGTGATTTTAAAGGAAAGTGTTAAAGCCATAAAAATATTGTAAAATGGGTAAAAATTGGTTAATTAAAAAATACATTTTAACAAAAAAAATCAGACATTTGTGTGTTGTGTTGTTAATTTAATTTGATATGTAACAGGATTAAATTGGAGAAGAATATAAAACATTGTAAGTTCATAACATTTATTTCGATTTTAGAGAATTGCAATTCCATACAGTGTGGTATGACAAGACCAATGAACTGCACATTTAATGGAACATTTTACAGTACAAAGAATATTGATGAGCTGATTTAAGTGCTTTGTGTTTGAGCAACCCCTGAGTGTTGTAACCATTACATATTTTTGTCCGGCTCATCTGCATGGCCATCCTATCCTTATCATAATCTTTATTTTGGCCACATAATATCATACTACGATAGAGCTCATGCCACATGTAAAGAAAGCAAACTGATAACCAACTCCACATTTGATCCTGTGAAAGAATCCCATTTCCATCCACTCAAACATGTTTGCATAAAAGAACCATGTAAACATCCCCTCAAATGTAACGGCTGCAAACTTTAACCTACTTTTGAGGTATCCTGGGATTTAACACATCACACAGAACTGTCTGCAGTTAGTTTTTTGAAAATGCTGGATCTGAGAGATGCGTTTTGGTCACAGATTAGTTGTCAGATCACAGAAATAGCATACATGATATAGTGTGAGAATAAATGGACATTACGCTGTATATTAAAATAATTTCATCAATCTGATGGAAGCTATTTGTTGACCCAGACCATTCTTCTGAGATTTACAAATAAAATTAAACCAATCAATCTGTAAATACCTTTCCTGTCCATTTGTCTCTACTTACACAAAACACAATTCACTGTGACACCTGTCAAATGTGCTTGAAGTAAAACTGTAAAACCTTCACAAAATTCTGAAAACCAAGCTGTCAGCACACTGAGATATCAAGCTTCACTCAAAACGCACAGTGAGGACAGTGAACGGAATAAGGATAAATATGGAAAGGACCTCTGTGGACAAGAACTACGAAGTAAAATTAATGTAGTGAACGTTCACAGTTTCAGTGCAGACACAAAAGCAAACTCCATTAAAAGGGGAGCATGATCAACTGTGTCCAACTCAGGTTCAGATAATTAGCTCCAAATTGTATCGTTTTCAAATGTACATTGATTTGACCTCATTGAGATCACATGATTGAGCACTGCTCTGGTCCTGGGACTCCTTGCACTCCAGGAAATTGCAGAGATTCTGGGTCAAAATTCAAGCCAGGAGGCTAAGAAAAGAAAAAAAGAGATTAATTAATGATGTAAATATAACATAGCTTTTATTTAAAAGAAACAAAGTAAGAAAGAAAGAAAGGTAATTAGTACTCACTGCCTCTCCAGCAAGCTCTTTTGGCGGTTGACCCAAGTCTTGCAGCTGAGAGGTAAGACATTATTTCCATGAACAGAAATATTCATAGTGCTGAAAAATGTATGTTACTGAAAGTTTATATTAAGAAATATTAATATGTGTTTTAAATATAAAGGTTGCACATTTTTAATTCTTTACAAAAATAAAATCAGCACATTATCAGTAAGCAGTATTATTTTTTTAAATAAGTACACTACATGCATTAAAAACATGCATTCTACCTTCTGCATGAGTTCAAGAATGTTTTCAAACGTGCTGTCTTTGTCTCCATCGTTCTCAAATTGGCTGCATATTTCTCCCATTAGTTTGTACTGTTGCTCATACCGCATGAACTGGTCTGTGGGAAGAGATTGCTTGTTGCTCTCCAACCATTCAGGGTACTAAATGCAAATTGCATTATATTAGTATATTTGTCCTACCGAAATTAAATGGAATATGTAGCAAGATTTTCTGAAAGCAAATGTTAAATTAACACCAGGCATTTACCAGCTTCACTGGTACCAAAAACAGTAGGACAGTCATTAAGACAGACATGCAGATGCAGTAAACAACTCACCTTCTCCGTTATCTCTTTAAGAGAAGGGTATAGAACTTCTTTGGATAAAAGGTTCTGCATAATGGACTGCATAATTGGGAGAATATTTCCATCATCTCCTCCCTCCCCATTTTCATTCAATCCCAGGTTCTCCAAGGTCTTTACCAGATCATCTCCAGCCAGTCCTGCATTCTGCATTTAGTGGTAAATTACTAGTCTTCTGTCACACATTACCTTTTAAATGTTTAGGGTCAGTAGGATTTTTTTTTTAATTCTTCTATTCAACAAGGATTCATTAAATTAATAAAATGTAATAATAAAGATGGAAGAGGATGCTTTAAATTAATAAAATGTAAGATCAAAGCATCAAAATCTTACCAAGCCCATTTTGAATGGAAAACCACCATTTCCTTGAATTATATTTCAATAACATAAATTCAGAATGGGTTTACCTGGAGGTTGTCTGCGTTTTTCGCCAAACCACCAAGGGTCTCCTTAAGACAGGAGGTGAACTCTTGTTGTGAAGCTACATCTGTGCCTAAATTAAAAAAGTTGAGTCAAAACAATTGGAAAGTGGGCTAATAACTAAACTTGCATATCTTCAGTCAACGTGAATAAAGTGCTCCATCGCAGATCACTCACCTACTTTACCTGCTGCCTCAGACAGCTTATGAAAATGCTGTAGAAGCTGAGGTTCTTCTTGCGCTAACTCGGCCATGGCTTTCTCCCACTCCTCACGTGCTTGATTGGCCATCTCACCATCAAAGAGAGTCTCGAAGATCTTACTGTCATCCAGCAGAGGAGGCTGAGTGTGAGAAGAACAGAAAACAAATACATTAACCAACAGCAATGATGGAACCAACTCACTGCAGAGAATGAGAATTTAAAAATGAAAATGTGTTTATTACCTTCTGATCACTCGTCGTTCCTGGACCAGGGGTAGTGGGGGCCACAGGAGGCACACTGGTCTTGTCAAAATCATCAAGAGCACCTGCAGTTGAGGAAACACCATCAATGGAGTACCAAGGGTATATTTATATCTGTGTTGATGGTATATTATCTTGTGACTGATTTAATCTAATCTCACACGGTTTGGATAGCAAAACCAGCTAGAGGTCCAGTACACACAGCAGCATCGATTATAAGCTCTGTTTAGATACAAAACCTGGTTGGACATCACTTGTGAGTTTTTATGTGACTATAGAAAAGTCATAGTGACGATATCTAATTTAATTAACTGATGCACATCTAAAGATTTTACGTTACTAAAACTTCAATCACTGAGACTTAGCGTAAACCCCGGACTAGAGTGACAAACGCTTCCGAAATGTTAGTTCAATAAACTGTAACATTATTAAAGATATAAAACATTTGCACGCTATAACTGTGGATAATTTCACATTTAAGCTATCTTCAAACCTTACTGTCTAATAATTCGTCCAGTTCGCTGTCTGGAGCACCCTGATGTTCTGATGCTGACGCCATCTTGCTTCTCAATGACGAAATGCACCTTCTTCTTCTTCTTTTGAATTTGCGGCAGCATAGACGCATCACCGGCGTATTACTGCCCTCCTCAGGTCATTTGAGGCCTCGGTTTATCCTTTAAATCCTTGCGTAAAGTCCAGTCTTGTGCAAAAACTTCATAAAAATCTTTGTAGACTCATAGTCCTTTGGGTTAAGAATAGTCTGAACAGATATATTAGAGACTCCACATTCTAATAACTCTGAAATCATGTGACATCTTGCTGTATGATGGTTGGAGCACTCCATTATTACATGATTCACCGTTTCTTCTTGTCCACATCTACATCTGCCATCTAGATGTTTTCCAACCCTTGCTAACCCAAAGTTTAGTGCACAATGGCCCAACCTTAATCTAGTTAGAATGACACTCTCTTTCCTTTCTAATGTTGTATTTAGGTTACGTCCTACTGTTGGCTGAACAGAATAATAATGTCTGCCTTTATGTCCCTCATTCCATTCTTTTTGCCATAATTTCAATGTTCTTTCTTGGATAATACTTTTACATTCTACCCTACCGAACATAACCTCCAACTCTACTTCACTTTTATTTACTGCACTTCTTGCCATTTCATCTGCCTCTTCATTTCCCTGAACACCAATGTGAGCAGGTACCCAAATAAATCCAACTGTACTCCCCATTTTATTAACTCTATTAAGTGTTACTAAGACTTCTACAACTAAATCTGCCCTGGCTTCACTTTTCCTTCCCTTTAATGCCATTAAAGCAGCACTTGAGTCTGAACAAATTATTCTTTTCCCTGGTCCATTTTCCTCCACCCACTCCAAGGCCAATAAAATAGCCACCAGCTCTGCAGTAATGGCTGACATACTATCTGTTAACCGCTTTCCATTCATTAACTTCAGCTGAGGAATACTTACTCCTATTGCGGTTTTCCTACTTCTTAACTTCATTGAACCATCCGTAAATATCTGCACATACTCGGGCCAGATTTTCTTTAAATGATTATAAACCATATCCACAGGATTACCTTCATATTTCTTTATTTGATCTAAAATACTTAGGTCCACTTTAGGGACTGGCAGTAACCATGGAGGTACTGGAGGCCAAATAATTACTGGCGCGATCATGATATCATTCACTCCTATATCCTGAGCTTCCTTACCTATTGACATCTTCCCACACTCTTTTTTATTTCCATCCCTTTTCTGGAGTTCCCAGTGTTCCTCTAATAAAATCCTAGCCGGGTTAGAACAATTATGACTTCGTAGCTTTGTCCAATAAAACAGAAACAATTTATTCCGTCTGAGCTCTAATGTAGTCTCCCCCATTTCAATTAACAAAGCATTAAGTGGAGTAGATCTCATTGCTCCTCCACAAATTCTCAATGCTTTTGCTTGAACTACATCCAATTTGTTTAAAACAGATTCTGATGCTGATCTATATACCATGCAACCATAATCAATATTAGCTCTAATTATTCCCCTAAAAATCATCATTAAACACTCTCTACTTGCACCCCAATCTATTCCAACTAAACATCTTAAGGTATTAATAACCCTCTCACATTTTTTCACTGTATTATTTATGTGCTCTTTCCAAGTCATTCTTTCCTCAAACCAAACTCCTAAAAACTTAAATGATTTAACTTTTTCTATAGGACTATTATAAATACTTAAAGTCTTATCTAAAAGTTTCCTTTTTAGACCAAACACAACATATTTTGATTTTGATACTGAAATTCTAAAACCCCATTCATCTGCCCATGCCTCTACTTTATTAATTGCTTGTTGTACTTGTTTATAAATATAATTCAAGTTCCGCCCTCTTTTCCAAACAGCTGCATCGTCAGCAAATAATGCCATTCCAAAACCTCTATTTAACTTACTAAAAATATCGTTAATCATTACATTAAATAACACTGGGCTAATAACACTTCCCTGAGGGGTTCCATTTTCCACATTTTCCTTACTGGACATAGATCCGTCTACTCTCACCTGAATGGTACGCTCCTTCAGAAAATCTTTAATCCAATTTAACATCCTACCTCTTACCCCTGCATCATATAGCTTTATCATTAAGCCCTCTTTCCATACTGTATCATAGGCTTTTTCTATGTCTAAAAACACACTCATGACAACTTCCTTATTCGCCATAGCTCTTCTAATATCTAAGTCCAACACTAATACTGAGTCCATAGTAGATCTACCCATTCTAAAACCACTTTGATACGGAACAAAGAATTCCTGTTTCTCAAGCATATATACTAACCTATCCGTAACCATACGTTCCATCTTACATAAAACAGCTGTAAGAGCAATTGGGCGATATGATTTAGGATCATCTGCATTTTTCCCCGGTTTTAATATTGGAACAATTGTTGCATGTTTCCATTCTCTCGGCAAAATACTACATTCCCATACTGCATTAATTAATTCCAAGACTTCCTCTAACACGACATCATCCAAATGAAGAAATATTTGATATCCTATTCTATCTCTACCAGGCGTTGTATCTTTCCCCCTAGCGATAGCTTGTTTTACTTCTTCCACTGAAAAATATGCATTCACCGCCCTCATGTTATCTTTATTATATTCAAGTTTATGCTTCTCATTTTTTAATTTCTTTTCTCTTTCCTTTTTACTAATTGGGCTAATGCTTTTAGAACTATGCACCTCCTTAAAGGACTTAACTAATAAATCAGCTTTGTCCTTATTTTTAACTGCTTCCTGTCCCTCAAATTTTAACACCGGAATTTTATTAGTCCGATACTCTCCTGTCATCCTATGCACCAGAGCCCATAACCTCCTAATGTTTGTTTGAGGTCCTAAAGTACTACAAAACTTACGCCAGCTTTCCCTCTTTGCATCTTTTATAACTCTTCTAGCCTTAGCCCTTAATCTCTTATATTCTATTGCACATTCTTCCATTGGAAACTTCCTTACCCTTCGATATGCCTTATTTCGAGCTAACACTGCTTGAGTACATTTCTCATTCCACCAAGGCACCATTTGCCGTTCTTTTGGACAATCAAACTTTGGAATGAACTCTTCTGCTACCTGAATCAACATAAAGCACAAAGAATCATTCCATTTGTCTATATCGTCTTTAACCACATTATTAATCTCTTCCTGAGCTCTTATATTAAATTCTTCCCACCTAGCCTTGGAATAATTATATTTTTCTGACCTGTAATCCTGTTCTTTTACCAATTTCCTCCCAAATCTACTTAAAATTGGCACATGATCACTCCCAATCGTGTAGCGATCCATTATATCCCACTCTCCTCTCGTGGCTAACTCTGGAGAAGCAAACGTTAAATCTAAACATGAACTACCACCTTCATTAACCTGAAATCTAGTAGGTCTACCATCATTTAACACTACCAATCCGTGTTTATCCAAAAATTCTTCTAAAATTACCCCATTTCTATCCCGAAATCTACTACCCCATAAATCACTATGTGCGTTAAAATCTCCCACCCATATTACTGGTAACTCAACCTTATCCATTATTCCTTCTAATTTTTCCTCCTCTAATATTAAACCTGGGTTGTAATAATTAATCACAGTGATTTTCCCTCGATCTGACCAAATTACACCCACTACACATTCAAGTTCAGAATTTATCTCAATTCTTCTATGTTGTAATCCTAATTTTATAAAAGTAGCACACCCACCCCCTGCTCGATTACCTCTGTCAGCTCTTAAAATTTTATAACCTGGAATGACAAAATCCAGGTTTGGTCTAAGCCATGTCTCCTGTACACATATCACATCTGGTCGGACTACAAAAGCATCAACAAATTTCTTAAATTCCTGCCCATTGGCTACTAAACTCCTAGCATTCCACTGCAGTATATAAAACATATTAAATACTTAACCTATTTCGTCCTCTGATGACTCACGTCTTTCCCCAGATTTACCTTTCTCTTTAATGAACGGAGCTTGCTGGCTTCCTGTTAATCCTCCATGCATATACTTATACAACATTTCTGGATGAATATCTTTGATCCCTAGAAATCTATCCGCCACCGCAACTACTTCCCTTGCAACATCTGATTTATTCTTAGCTCTCTCCATAATCCTCCACACAGCTTCTGAGAAAAAAGCTAAAAATTCTGCCTTTTTGATAACTATGTCATCATCGGGCGTTTTCTCCCACATCTGTTGTTGCTTTACCACACCTACTTCATGACCAACACTTGTTCTCTCAATTCTTTTTAACGCTTCTGCATATGACAACTTTTTCTTGTCCCTCATCTTCTGTACTGCTTCAGCTTTTGCATGGACTGGGCATCCCCTAAATGCAGCTACATGACTACCCCCACAATTACAGCATTTGATCTGACTTTTACATTCTTTGAAATCATGATCTTCGCTACATTTCCCACATCTGCGTTTACCCTTGCAAGCCACTGCTACGTGCCCGAATCTCTGGCAGTTAAAGCATCTTAGTGGTGGCCTTTCATACTTCTTAACTCTGAAGCATAAGTTGCCTAGCATAACTTTTTCTGGTAGTGTTTCTTCCATGAATGTCAACATTACTGCAGAGCTTTCTCGCCCATCATCTCTTTGTTTTTTCCCCAAACGTCTTGCTTTGGTCACTTTCCCTCCTTTTAAGTTGCTTTTCAGATCTTCCTCAGTAATTTCAAAGGAGACATTATAAATAACTCCTATTGACTCATTAATTCCAGGAATAAATCCTTCTACACCCTTTCCATTTAAGTTCTTTACTTTGCAGGCTTTCTTTTGCTGCTCAGAAGATTTACAAATGATCATTAACATTCCATTTGCCATTGTCTTAGCATGTCTGATGTCACCTATCTCTTGACTTATAGCGCTTGATAACTTCAAAGGGCTAATCGATCCAAAACTCCCTTTTCCATCTCTAACTTTAAAAATCACTTTAAATTCTTCGTCTCCTGGATTGTTCTCCATTTTCCTACTCTTAACTTGTCTGTCTGTATCACTATAGCCCCTTTCACACTGCCATTCCGGCAAATACAGCAGTAAAGTGTTCCTGTAATTGTTCCCTGGTCGCTAGATTTGGCACTTTCACACAGCCAGTGATGACCCGGTATATGTGCGTGCTTTCACACACAACCCCTGAAGATCCCGTAACGACACGTGACATCAGCGCGTGACGTGTAATGTACGAGTCGACAACGCTTGGCACGTTATACTTTCACTGAAGCAAGCAAACGATCTCTGCGTCAGCGCGGAAAGTGAGGAACTAACTGATCTCTGCTTCATTACAGTTTGCACATGTGTTTTCGTCGCGAATGTTGATCTTCCTTCAAAACAGCCGGTAAAAGAGTCGCGCGATAACGCGCGTCATCACTTCGATACCGAATTAGATCTGGCTTTTGTTCACACAGCGCTCGTTCCGGATCGATTACCGCAATGTTACTATGTCCCCGACCCGGGTTCGATTCGGTAATCAATTCCGGGACGTGGTTGCTTTCACACAGAAGGCGACCAGGCAATGTTACGGGAATATTGCGGGTCCGACGTGCAGTGTGAAAGGGGCTACTCTGTAGAATTTTCAACTTCCTGAGGGATTTTACGATTTCTTTTCCCTTTTTTACCCTTCATTTTCATCCATTCCCCTTCAACCTTCTCATCCCCCCCAGATCCATCCAACATAGGCTGAATGTCAGACTATTCACCCGAAAGTGATATATAGTTCGTTCAGTTTCAATCAAAAACCCCTTTTGTTGATTTCCAACCTTCCTCGATTCAAACTCGAGCGCCACCAACGTTACCGGTCCGGCCACCACGAAATGCACCTTGTCGCAAAATAATGACGTCTAACATAAACAGCTTTGCTTTTTCTTTCTTTCTTTTTTATTTTAATTGTATTTTTTTTTTAAATTTATTTATTTTATTTTATATATATATTTATTTTTTATTTTATTTTATTTCATTTTTTGGGGGGGGGGGGCATTTATCAGATTGCATCATAGATATAATATTTTATAACATAATATGCAGGGCGAATTATAGCAATTGCATTTATTTTCAACAGTAAGTTTTCTTTTTTGCAGCTTATTATTAAGCTTCTATTAAATATATTGCTATTAATTAGTGTGTCATAAATAAACAAATAAATAATTCTATCAAACCAAAACCTCAATTGCACTGCCCTCCGTTCATCGTTTTAATGGTTCATTTGTTTGGTACAGTTCCCGCTGCTTGCTTACTCGTTAATTCGGTCACTTCCGCGGTTTTGTATGGTTTCGATTTCAAATCCCGTCAGCTACCAAATCGGTGTTTGCCACTGCTGAAGTTGAATTGGACCAAGAGATTTTGATAGAATTGCGATTCAGATGTGTTTATAGATTATATCACGCTCAGAAGAGTCGATTAAGGAAGAGCCATGTATGCTCTAAGAGGTTTCAGAATATTGCTTAAGATTGCATCTCTGATTTTGTTGGTGAGTCTTGTCATTATCATACGCTTCTTTCGTTTATCTTAACCCGAATGCATTTGTTACACAGACTTATATTACTGCATGTTTTCATTTCTCTAAAGGGGGCTTTCTTTGTATGTTGGTTTACGTGACATTATCATCATATTTTTGTAGGCTAATTGCTGTTGTCAGATAAACAAGTGAAAACACTTAAATCACTCTAGCATACATACATTAAGACAAGAGTCAGCTATGATTGAAGTAGATTTTAAATGAAGTGTTGACCTTTATTCTCAGGACAAGCTGTTTTTCATAAATGACTGAGAAATTTCAACAAAGTAAAGACAACTAGCTTTAGTTTCTCAGTAAACAAAGTCATGACTTCTGACACACATGGCACATGACAAGCCACTGATTGTTTCATTTCCTCTAGTTTTTAACTCCTTCATTCTCCACTTTGTTTTTACAGCTGACTGGAATTGCTGGCCTGGGCGGTTCATTCTTTCTGCATAAATACAAAGTTTACAGTGTGTTTTTTAGCAGCGTTTATATACTTCTCCCTGCAATGCTGGCTGTTGCTGGAGGAGTCATTCTCTTAATCAGTGGATGCATTGGCTGTTCAGTGTCCAACAAGAAGCCTTCATGTGGACACGGATTAGTAAGATGGAGAAATTAATTGTCTTTCTTTTTAAATAAATAAAAATAAATAATTTAATCCACTGTGGTTTTCATATTTGTATATTCCTTGTCTTTCAGTTTGTGTATGTTCTTATTATTGCGTGGTGCATTGTGTGTACTACTGCTGTACTGGCATATACTCATAATGGGAAGGTAACTGAAATGTATTTTATTTGGTTATATGCAGGTAAAGTGTTACATTGAAATGGTTTGACATTAAACATCTTTTTTTGTTAGCTTGATGAAGACTTGGCTCCCCTTAAAGATGTGTTTCAGAACTACAGTGGTGACAGCCAAGATCCTGAAACCAAAGCAGTGAATGCCCTCCAGCGTGAGGTATCTGCACAGAAAACTCTAGGATTTCTATATGTTTGGCAAAATCAGATTGTTACACTTTTTTTGTTACAGTTGCAGTGTTGTGGTATTAAGAACTACACAGACTGGTTGGAAACACCATGGTTTAATCATAGTGGGAAATACGAAGTTCCTCTGAGCTGCTGCAACAAAACATTTAACTCCTGCAATGGAACTTTAAACTCAACCCAGTTGCTGTATAATGAGGTACAGATACTAATTACATTTGAGCTACAACATTTATTAGATATAAAATTCATATTTCATTGCTTGATTTTACAGAAGGCTATACCATTCATTAAATTAAAAGTCACCCTGTATATTTTCTAAATTCATTTTATGTATCTCACTGTGAATGATTAATTAATGTATAATTCATTTTTTTAGCTGTTGACAAATGTAGTAAAAATTTAATAATTTGTTACACTTGGATATATGTCACAATATGGATCAAAAGATCTGTGACTGCTTCCATTTTATTGTGACAAAAGGAGTATTATGGGTTAAATGCAATTAAATGAAATAACGTCAGAAAAATTATTGAATCTTGTATCTCAGTGTAAAAACAAACAAATGTATTTACAATTGTACAATTACTATAATATTAATACAAAATTTACAGATGTCTAAGTAGAACTTAAAAATGGAAAACTGGAATATTTCTTTAAAAATGATTTAACACTGCTAAATAAATTAATTTGCTAATTCATTTAAATTAGGTTTGTATCCCAGTGTTTTGAGCAAGATTCAACTTTTTTCTCTATTTTAGGGTTGTCAAGGTAAACTTGAGATGAAATTACTGCTTTCAGTGCACATCATGATTATAACATCTTTAGTGGTTCTCTTTTTACTGGTGAGCTCTGAGACTTGAATTATAATACATTTATGCCCTGATCTTTTACCAGATTTATAATGTCATCTTTGACATTTCTGTTTTCAGATAATGTCTTGGATTCTAGTGGCACAGCTAATGAGGCATCAACCCCCACAAGAGTATCGAATCTTGGACCAAGAATAAAAAGGCACTTTTGGAATTGAAATCTTGTTACTTTTCTTCTGAATGCTTTCACATTTTTTTTTAAATAAATATATACATATTTCACTGTTATTAATGCTGATATATTATTCCGTTAAGTTTTTACATTTCTACAAACTAGTTTATCTAAACAAAACCTGTTCTCCAATGAATGTTTTATATTATCAAATAAAATGTCTGATTTTATTATTAGTGACTGTTGATCTGGATCTGAATCTCAACAGATTATGATAGTGGGAGGGGTTGAGACTTCCGCTTCCTCGGCTGAGTTCCCTAGTGGCGTGTTTTTGTGTCACGAGAGCGCAGCTCCAAAAAAGCCACGTTTTGCTGAAGCTCCTCGTGCGTTCGCTCTACTGCAGAATCGGAGAGACGTTGAAGTTGGTAAGGCGCTAGATACGCATTTAAACTATTGATTTTGTTATATTGGACTTTGTTTATTAGGATTTAGCAATGTTTTAAATCCACTCGGTGTTCGAGGCCTGCCTTTATTTGGGTTAACGTTAGGCCCCTTAGCGCAGCCTGCTCGAGTTTGAACTCGAGAGTTGCATGGGATTTACAGAGTGAGTCATCGCGAAAATATGGGGACGGTGTGTGGGG